>NC_091320.1:12548873-12828873 GCF_038502225.1 Cherax quadricarinatus
AGGTGGCACCTCACCCAGTGTAGGTGGCACCTCACCCAGTGTAGGTGACACCTCACCCAGTGTAAGTGGCACCTCACCCAGTGTAGGTGGCACCTCACCCAGTGTAGGTGACACCTCACCCAGTGTAGGTAGCACCTCACCCAGTGTAGGTAGCACCTCACCCAGTGTAGGTGGCACCTCACCCAGTTTAGGTGGCACCTCACCCAGTGTAGGTGACACCTCACCCAATGTAGGTAGCACCTCACCCAGTGTAGGTGGCACCTCACCCAGTGTAGGTGGCACCTCACCCAGTGTAGGTGACACCTCACCCAGTGTAGGTAGCACCTCACCCAGTGTAGGTGGCACCTCACCCAGTGTAGGTGACACCTCACCCAGTGTAGGTAGCACCTCACCCAGTGTAGGTGGCACATCACCCAGTGTAGGTGACACCTCACCCAGTGTAGGTGGCACCTCACCCAGTGTAGGTGACACCTCACCCAGTGTAGGTAGCACCTCACCCAGTGTAGGTGACACCTCACCCAGTGTAGGTGGCACCTCACCCAGTGTAGGTGGCACCTCACCCAGTGTAGGTGGCACCTCACCCAGTGTAGGTGGCACCTCACCCAGTGTAGGTGACACCTCACCCAGAACAGGTGACACCTCACCCAGAGCAGGTGACACCTCACCCAGTGTAGGTGACACCTCACCCAGAACAGGTGACACCTCACCCAGTGTAGGTGACACCTCACCCAGAACAGGTGACACCTCACCCAGTATAAGTGACACCTCACTCAGAACAGGTGACACCTCACCCAGTGTAGGTGACACCTCACCCAGTGTAGGTGACACCTCACCCAGAACAGGTGACACCTCACCCAGAGCAGGTGACACCTCACCCAGTGTAGGTGACACCTCACCCAGAACAGGTGACACCTCACCCAGTGTAGGTGACACCTCACCCAGAACAGTTGACACCTCACCCAGTATAAGTGACACCTCAACCAGAACAGGTGACACCTCACCCAGTGTAGGTGACACCTCACCCAGAACAGGTGACACCTCACCCAGTGTAGGTGACACCTCACCCAGAACAGGTGACACCTCACCCAGAGCAGGTGACACCTCACCCAGTGTAGGTGCCACCTCACCCAGAACAGGTGACACCTCACCCAGTGTAGGTGACACCTCACCCAGAACAGGTGACACCTCACCCAGTGTAGGTGACACCTCACCCAGTGTAGGTGACACCTCACCCAGAACAGGTGACACCTCACCCAGTGTAGGTGACACCTCACCCAGAACAGGTGACACCTCACCCAGAGCAGGTGACACCTCACCCAGTGTAGGTGACACCTCACCCAGAACAGGTGACACCTCACCCAGTGTAGGTGACACCTCACCCAGAACAGGTGACACCTCACCCAGTGTAGGTGACACCTCACCCAGAACAGGTGACACCTCACCCAGTGTAGGTGACACCTCACCCAGTGTAGGTGACACCTCACCCAGAACAGGTGACACCTCACCCAGTGTAGGTGACACCTCACCCAGAACAGGTGACACCTCACCCAGAGCAGGTGACACCTCACTCAGAGCAGGTGACACCTCACTCATGGCAGGAGACACCTCACTCATGGCAGGAGACACCTCACTCATGGCAGGAGACACCTCACTCAGAGAAGGTAACACCTCACCCAGAACAGGTGACACCGACCCAGAGCAGGTGACGCCTCACCCTGAGCAGGTGACACCTCACCCAGAGCAGGTGACACCTCACCCAGAGCAGGTGACACCTCACCCAGAGCAGGTGACACCTCACTCATGGCAGGAGACACCTCAATCAGAGAAGGTAACACCTCACCCAGAGCAGGTGACACCTCACCCAGAGCAGGTGTCACCTCACTCAGAGCAGGTGACAACTCACTCAGAGCAGGTGACACCTCACCCAGAACAGGTGACACCTCACCCAGAGCAGGTGACGCCTCACCCAGAGCAGGTGACACCTCACCCAGAGCAGGTGACGCCTCACTCAGAGCAGGTGACACCTCACTCATGGCAGGAGACACCTCACTCAGAGAAGGTAACACCTCACCCAGAACAGGTGACACCTCACTCAGAGCAGGTGACACCTCACCCAGTGTAGGTGACACCTCACTCAGAGCAGGTAACACCTCACTCATAGCTGGTGACACCTCACTCATGGCAGGTGACACCTCACCCAGAGCAGGTGATGCCTCACTCAGAGCAGGTGACACCTCACTCAGAGCAGGTGTCTCCTCTCCCGGAGCAGGTGACACGTCACTCAGAGCAGGTGACGCCTCACTCAGAGCAGGTGACGCCTCACTGAGAGCAGGTGACGAATCACTCAGAGCATGTTACACCTCACACAGAGCAGGTGACACCTCACCCAGAGCAGTTGACTCCTCACTCAGAGCAGGTGACACCTCACTCATAGCAAACACCTCACTCAGAGCAAGTGACACCTCACCCAGAGCAGTTGTCACCTCACCCAAAGCAAGTGACACTTCACTTAGAGCAGGTTACTCCTCACTCAGAGCAGTTGACACCTCACCCAAAGCAGGTGACACCTCAATCAGAGCAGGTGTCACCTAGCCCAGAGCAGGTGACACCTCACTCAGAGGAAGTAACACGGCACTCAGAGCAGGTGAGAACTTGCACATACATGTACACACATACCCCGCTTTACAGCACTCCTGTTTAGGGTGTTTCACTATTGCAGCGGTTTTCAGTTATACCCATTCTTCATTTATTCAGATTTTCTTTAATAAATATATTCTCTTACACTAAACTAAGGTTGGAAATATTTTATGGTAAGTAATATCTGCACTGAATACGCATTTTTTTTAGGTCTAGCTCTGTTTCTCACTTAATAGAGTATAGTGTGAACATGTTATCAGGCTTTTATATACATTCGAAAGTGAAGAAAGGATATGATTCACTTTACAGTCATAGCTGTATAAGCGGGGCCTTCCTTTATACGTTTGTTTGTTTTCCAGGAACATACTGCGGCAAGTTCCCGTCGAGGAACCAGGAGTGGATGGACGACAGCTTCGACAACAGTGAGGTGTCGCCCATGTGGGATCGTGTTGAGGGAGGATCAGTGTCTATGGGTTGTGGTCCTCACCACACTGGTAATGTTCTGCTCTTCTCTGGTGATGGGCCGCGCTTCGCCACCACCGCTCCCATCGACACCAGATACATAAAGTAAACTATGCTGCCTCCTTCATACATACCAATTATACTACCATAATTTTTTATATAGAAGATATTATAGGGCAATTTATTGTATAGTAATTTATTGTATGATAGCCCTGCGGTAGTTTGTTGTACGGTAGTTTACTGTACAGTAGTTTATTGTACGTTAGTTTATTGTACGGTTGTTTACTGAACGGCAGTTTGTTGTACTGTAGTTTGTTGTGTTGTAGTTTGTTGTACCTTTCTGTGATTAGTGCGTGTAGAGCCAGCCCTAGCGTTGCTGTAGTGCGTGTAGAGCCAGCCCTAGTGTTACTGTAGTGCGTGTAGGGCCAGCCCTAATCTTGCTGTGCGTGTAGAGCCAGCCCTAGCGTTGCTGTAGTGCGTGTAGAGCCAGCCCTAGCGTTGCTGTAGTGCGTGTAGAGCCAGCCCTAGTGTTGCTGTTGTGCGTGTAGAGCCAGCCCTAGCGTTACTGTAGTGCGTGTAGAGCCAGCCCTAGCGTTGCTGTAGTGCGCGTAGAGCCAGCCCTAGCGTTGCTGTAGTGCGTGTAGAGCCAGCCCTAGCGTTGCTGTAGTGCGTGTAGAGCCAGCCCTAGCGTTGCTGTAGTGCGTGTAGAACCAGCCCTAGAGTTGCTGTAGTGCGTGTAGAGCCAGCCCTAGCGTTACTGTAGTGCGTGTAGAGCCAGCCCTAGCGTTACTGTAGTGCGTGTAGGGCCAGCCCTAGCGTTACTGTAGTGCGTGTAGAGCCAGCCCTAGCGTTACTGTAGTGCGTGTAGAGCCAGCCCTAGCGTTACTGTAGTGCGTGTAGGGCCAGCCCTAGCGTTACTGTAGTGCGTGTAGGGCCAGCCCTAGCGTTACTGTAGTGCGTGTAGAGCCAGCCCTAGCATTACTGTAGTGCGTGTAGAGCCAGTCCTAGCGTTACTGTAGTGCGTGTAGGGCCAGCCCTAGCGTTACTGTAGTGCGTGTAGAGCCAGCCCTAGCGTTGCTGTCGTGCGTGTAGGGCCAGCCCTAGCGTTACTGTAGTGCGTGTAGAGCCAGCCCTAGCGTTACTGTAGTGCGTGTAGAGCCAGCCCTAGCGTTGCTGTAGTGCGTGTAGGTCCAGCCCTAGCGTTACTGTAGTGCGTTTAGAGCCAGCCCTAGCGTTATTGTAGTGCGTGTAGAGCCAGCCCTAGCGTTGCTGTAGTGCGTGTAGGGCCAGCCCTAGCGCTACTGTAGTGCGTGTAGAGCCAGCCCTAGCGTTGCTGTAGTGCGTGTAGAGCCAGCCCTAGCATTGCTGTAGTGCGTGTAGGGCCAGCCCTAGCATTGCTGTAGTGCGTGTAGAGCCAACTTTAGCGTTGCTGTTCCTCTGTGTGACTGATGTCGGGTGTAGTGTTAAACTTCGTGTGTCTGACTTTGTTACTGTACTCAGACCAGGTAGTGGTTCATAGATATTTATAAGCTGGTGTGCACCTAACACTGAGTAAAACTTGACAACAAGAGCAGTGATTGCAACACAAGTAATACTGCATTAAATTCGGGAGTCAGTGATCTGAATGTTGAATGTATAGTTGATGTTTTTGCTGCCATCCACAACATAACAATGTCTCTGCTGTAAGTTTTCAGTTACGCTGAGCTGATAATTTCTGAGCACAACGAATGTACAGTATTATTATTCCTAAGACTTATACTATTTTTTGTTAATTTTCATTTTGATGCAATTTCAAGTAATTATTGTTATGGAAACGTCTTTACAATGAAGTATGTAAACCAAACAGTACTTATATAAACGTGAGGAACTTTTTGATGCATTTATGGAATCAGGAAAGACATATGATAGGGTAGATAGTAGGGCAATGTAGCAAATGTTGCAAGTGTATGGAACCAGTGGTAAGTTGGTGACAGCAGGAAAGAGTTTTTAAGAGAATAGTGAGGCTCATGTAAGGGTATATAGGAGAGAAGGAGATTATTTTGCAATAAAAGTTGACCCTAGACGGATATGTAACGTCACCATGGATGTCTAGCACATTTATAGATGGGGATGCAAAAAGAAGTTAATGTTAAGGTGTTGGGGAGAGATTTGGCATTAAAAGATACTGAATTAGATTAGATACAGAGTGGGAGTTATAACAGTTACTCTCTGTCGATGGCTCACTTCCTTAGGGAAACTTCAAAGAAAAGTTGGAAAGGTTGGTGGAGGAATTTGTAGAGTATGTAAAAACAGGAGAGATAAAGTCAGCATAGGAAATAGGATTTCCAGCCCCGGGCGAGGCTTGTTTGTAAGGTGATGTAACCTAAACTTCTGGCGGTGTAAGATTGGATATTAGGATGGAGGGATGAAGTATGGAGGAAGTGGATGTGTTCAGGTATTTGGGAGTGGACCTGTCGACGCATGGGTCTATGAAAGACTAGGCGACCTATAGAATAGAAGGGAAAATGATGGGTGTGTGGTGTGTCATCTGTGGAGACTGGGAATGTACCAGAGTATAGTGGTACCATCTGGAGTTAGTGGAGATGTGTTTAAGGAAGATGTGTGTGGTGTGAATATTACACAGAGAATTTGGAGCAAGGAGATTAGAAAAGAATGTGGGGGTTTCAAAAAAAAATCCAAATTAGAGGGCTGAGGAAGGATTGGTGAGGTGATCAGAAAAGATGGATGAAGCAAAAGAAAATAAGTAAGAGAGTATACAAATCAGGAGCGGAGGAAAGGAATGGCAGGAGATAAGGATTAAAGAAGTTGTGTGTGCTAGGAGCTTGAACATCCAGTGGGCGTGTGTGAGAGTGTTAGAACGAAGTGAAAACAAGTGGTTTTTGTGACCTGACTTGTGGAGTGTAACCAAAGTAACATTTATAAAGAGATGCGGGAAAATAATAAGCCGGACGAGTCCTGGAGGCTGGAGTTCAGCTCCTGCATCCTGAAGGAGGGGAGGAAGGTGTTGTGGTTCATAGGGCCATCTGAACGGTAATGTCAACACACTTCTGGTAAGACAACAAGTGAATCAGAGATGATGAATGCGTGTCCTCTTTTTGAGTCACTCTGCATCTGTGGGAGACAGACCGAATGATGAAAAATATAACATTCCTTGTGCAGACAACTGCAACAACAGTGTTTATAAGTCGCGAAGGTCCACAACCAAGTGGAACGATGTATCAAGTTTTATCAGTATATTGTAGGAGGCGTGTGAGGTGTACCAGCCATACCTGCTTTGCTTTATCATACTCAGACATATAATAAACTTTACTTTAAACTTTTATCTGATGTGTGCACACAACATACAATGTGAAGCGCGTAGTGCACAACACAGCGTGTCCTGGGTAGTGCACAACACAGCATGTCCTGGGTAGGGCACAACACATTTTGACCTTGGTAGTGCACAACACAGTGTGGCCTGGGTAGTGCACAACACAGTGTGGCCTGGGTAGTGCACAACACAGTGTGGCCTGGGTAGTGCACAACACAGTGTGAGCTATGTAGTGCACAACATACTGTGACCTGGGTAGTGCACAACATTGTGTGACGATTGTAGTGCACAATAGAGCATGGCCCGACTAGTGAACAACACACCGTGACCTGGGCTCTGCACAACAGTGTGACCCGGGAAGTACATAACAGTGTGAACTGGGTAATGTACAGTACCGTGTGACCTGGGAGGTGCACAACACAGCGTGACCTGGGTAGTGCACAACACACCGTGACCTGGGTAATACACAACTCACGATGACCTGGTTAGTGCACAACACAATGTGACCTGGGTAGTGCAAAACAGCGCGACCTGGGTAATGCACAACACAGTGTGACCTGGGAAGTACACAACACATTGTGACCTGGGCAGTGCAAAACATACTGTGACCTGGTTAGTGCGCAAAAGTGTGACCTGGGTAGTGCACAACAGTGTGACCTGGGTAGTATACAACACACCGTTACCTGGGTGGTGCACAACACAGTGTGACCTGGTTAGTGAACAACAGTGTGACCTGGTAGTGCACAAAAGTGTGACCTGGGTAGTGCACAACACAGTGTGACCTGGGTATGCACAACACACCGTGACGTGCGTAGTGCACAACACAGTGAGCCCTGAGTAATGCACAACACAATGTGACCTGGGTAGTGCACAACACAGTGTGATCTGTGTAATGCACGACACAGTGTAACCTGGGAAGTGCACAACACACCGTGACCTGCGTAGTGCACAACACAGTATGCCCTGAGTAATGCACAACACAGTGCGACCTGGGTAGTGCACAACACAGTGTGACCTGGATAGTGCAAAACACACTATGACCTGGTTAGTGCACAAAAGTGTGACCTGGGTAGTGCACAACACAGTCTGACTTGGTTAGACAACACACATTTATCTGGGTAGTGCACAACACAGTGTGACCTGGGTAGTGTACAACACAATGTGACCTGGGTAGTGCATAACAGTGCGGCCTGGTAATGCACAACAGAGCGTGACCTGGGTAGTGAACAACACACCGTGACCTGGGTAGTGCACAACACAGTATGACCTGAGTAGTGCACAACATAGTGTGGCCTGGGTAGTGCACAACGCAGCGTGACCTGGGTAGTGAGCATCACACCGTGACCTGGGTAATGGACAACACACCGTGACCTGGGTAGTGCACAAAACACCGTGACCCGGGAAGTGCACAGCACACCGTGACCTGGGTAGTCTACAACGCACCATGAACTGGTAGTGCACAACATAGCGTGACGTGGGTAGTGCACAACACAGCATGACCTGGGTAGTGCACAACACACGTGACATGGGTAGTGCACAATACAGCATCACCTGGGTAGTGCACAACACAGTGACCTGGTAGTGCACAACATAGCGTGACCTGGGTAGTGCACAACACAGCATGACCTGGGTAGTGCACAACACAGCGTGGCCTGGGAAGTGCATAATACAGTGTTACAGGGGTAGTTCGGAACATAGTGTGACCTGGGTAATGCAAAGCACAGTGTTACCTGGGTAGTGCACAAATCAGTGTGACCTGAGTAGTGCACAACACACCGTGACCTGGGTAGTGTACAACGCAGCATGATTTGAGAAGTGCACAACACAGCGGGACCTGGGTAGTGCACAACACAACGTGACCTGGATAGTGCACAACACACCGTGACCTGGGTAGTGCACAACACAATGTGACCTGGGTAGTGCACAACACAGTGTGACCTGGGTAATGCACAACACAGTGTGATCTCGGTAATGCACAACACAGTGTGACCTGCGTAGTGCACAACAGTGTGATCTAGGTAATGCACAACACAGTGTGACCTGAGTAAGGAACAACACAATGTGACCTGGGTAGTGCCCAACACACCGTGACCTTCGTAGTGCACAACACAGTGTGCCCTGAGTAATGCACAACACAGTGAGACCTGGGTAGTGCACAAAGCAGTGTGACCTGCGTAGTGCAAAACACAGTGTGACCTGGGTAGTGCACAAAAGTGTGACCTGGGTAGTTCACAACACAGGGTTACCTGGGTAGTACACAACACACCATTACCTGGGTAGTGCACAACACAGTGTGACCTGGGTAGTGCATAATACAGTGTGACCTGGGTAGTGCACAACACACCGTTATCTGGGTAGCGCACAACACAGTGTGACCTGGGTAGTGCTCAACACAGTGTGACCTGGGTAGTTCAAAACAGTGTGACGTGGTAGTGCACAAAAGTGTGACTTGTCTAGTGCACAACGCAGTGTGACCTGGGTAGTGCACAACACACTGTGACCTGCATAGTGCACAATAGAGTGTGCCCTTTGTAGTACACAACACACAGTCATCTGGATAGTGCACAACACAGTGTGACTTGGATAGTACTCAACACAGCGTGACCTGGGTAGTGAACAACATACCGTGACCTGGGTAGTGAACAACACACCGTGACGTGGGTAGTGCCCAACACCGTGTGACCTGAGTAGTGCACAACATAGTGTGACCTGGGAAGTGCGGAACAGTGTGACCCAGGTCGTGCACAGCACACCGTGACCTGGGTAGTGCACAACACGCCGTTTCCTGGGTAGTGCACAACACAGTGTGACCTAGGTAGTGCACAACACACCTTTATCTGGGTAATGCACAACACAGTGTGACCTGGGTAGTACATAACCTGGGTAGTGCACAACACAGCGTGACCTGAGTAGTGAGCAACACACTGTGACATGGGTAGGGAACAACACACCGTGACCTTGGTGGTGTACAACACAGTGTGATCTGAGTAGTGCACAACAAAGCGTGACCTTTGTAGTGAGCAACACACCGTGACCTGGGTAGTGCACATCACACCGTGACCTGGGTAGTGCACAACACAATGTGACCTGGGTAGTGCACAACACAGTGTGACCTGGGTAATGCACAACACAGTGTGACCTGGTGTTACAAAAAACGCGATTCTAAAAGCTTAGAGATCTCCAGTGAATACTAGAAAGGACTGCCCTTCTAGCATCCAGCCTGTTACTGGGTTTTCGTAACAAGTAGTCAGTATCCTTGTCCAATTATCCATTAGAATTCAGTATTATTCAATAGTGCTTCAGGATTACAACTGGTAGGCTACTAACTAGAGAAATTAAAATTTAATAAATTTATTAAGTCTAGAGGTATATTATCAAATTAAATTAATCACAGCAATCAAAATAAAATCAATCTCTCGAGTTCAATATTATTGTGCTGAAAGCACATATCACATTTATAATTCTTAAGTACCGTCTGGTACATTAACATTTAATAAGATATTACAAATATGTACAAGTGTGTATGTATGTGTGTAAGTGCTCTAAGTAGTTCACTATGTCTCACGACTCGACTAGACTTAAACAAGTGACTGACAAAGTCCTCAAATAAACTAACTTCGTGACCGACTGGCAACCCGAACAGTCTGCTTGAACAACAAAGAATGCTAAGCCCAATAGCAATGCAATATGCGACTGCGACACAGAATCAGGAACTGGGAGATAATATAACGACACTAAGTAGGGACCATCAGCAGATCCTCCACAAAAGTTACAAAACTCCCATACTACTGAATTTAAGTTCAGCATAGGAAAAACCCTGACTGTGACAATACACAGAAACCAGTACAAAATTAGGTCAGAAGCTATAGCTAAGGACCTGAGATGTTCAGAGTGTCTATGTGACACACAACCTCAGTACAACGTCGAAAATCACTAAGTCTATACAATGTTCTGTGAACAGAGTTCTACAGAACTAACAAGAATAATGAGACAGACAATCTGTCCAACCACCAAGCGAGTCTAGAGCAGACTGAATACTTCATGAGAGGTGAGGACACCCCCCCCTCGATCACGTGATAGCCCCGTGGACAGCACAGCTCAGAAGCCGGCAGTATAACGAGCGACAAGCGATAATTACAGTAGTTTGACAATCAAGACTTGAACTGAGCACATATGTACATCCTAACAACATAAGCTACGTCAAATAACAATATAAGGCAATACATTTGCGATTTAGCTATTATCGCAAATATAAGCAATATAAAATTATATGAAAAGGTAATATACATTATATATATACATAATAATCATTGTAACCCATCCAGGGGTTGCAACACCCCCCCCCCCCAACACGACAGACGGTCGCACTAGGAGTTGCATTAACGTCTTTCACATTATTTCTTATTACTCATATCAATACAATTTAATATAAAAATTTATCAGTCTCTCTTGTGCCAAGCACCGCTACAATTCCACAGCGTCCATCACTAGGATATGCCCCTAGTACTAGGGCAGTACACATTATCGTATCTCTGCATACTCGTGGTTATGTACATCAGTGTAGAGACAGGATAGCGCTGACAAGGAGGGCACGTTGAGGCTCGATCATAGTAGAGGAGACTGCATTCCACTCTTAAGTAGTGGTGGTGGAATGCGAGGCAGTATGAACATCTGAGTATGAAACAGCTTAAGGTGTGTAGTGAGGGGGGGGTCTGCGACAGGACAGTGTTGCGTCACGCAGTACCTTCTCCCACACGACACTACTCACTCAACACTCAGCTTGTCTCTTCCTCACACAACAATACTGTGAATACATAAATATAATAATTAGACATGACATGAGTATATATAGTTAATATGGGCTGGAGGGATTAAGTTACTTTACTGAATTTGACATAGCAAGTAACAAAAGGTATTTGGGCATAAAATTACGTAAATTTTAAATGGGGAAGTGCCCAAATACACGTCAAAATGTTCAAAGGACACCACAAGAGCTAGAGCATAATTTTTCTGGTGTCGTTTGAGCTCAGATGAATAGTAACATATAGGATGGAGAATATGAGTGGATGTTGACTGTTGGAGTAGCACAACACCCACTGCATAGCAACTCGCATCTATATGTAAAAAGATAGAAAGATTGAAATTAGGACTTTTCAACACAGGAGCAGAGGAGAGCAAACGTTTCAACCTTTTCAACGAGTCTGAACAATCTCTAGTCCAGGTGAACTGAACTTTGCTACTAGTAAGCTCAGTGAGAGGAGCTGCAATCTGAGAAAAGTTTGGACAGAACCTGCGATAATATCCTGCCATACCCAGGAATCTCTGTACTCCTTTCCTATCCTGTGGCACTGGAAATTCAGAAATTGCACGAACCTTAGCCTCAATAGGAGCAACCTCACCTTGGCCGATACAAAAGCCTAGATAGGTAATCTTGGCTTGACCAAAACTACATTTAGCTAAGTTAACAGTGAAGTTGTAGTGCGCCAGTCTCTCAAACAATGCTCTGAGACACGTCAAGTGCTGTTCCCACTCGTCACTGTACACCACTAAGTCGTCAAGGTAGGCTTCTACTCCTTCTAAGTTGTGGGTCAACTCGTTCATTATACGTTGGAATGAAGAAGCCGCGTTACATAGGTCGAAGGGGGTGACGAGGTAGTTAAACAATCCATCTTGAACAGTAAAAGCAGATATTTCTTGAGCACGTTCAGTAAGCGGGACTTGATAATAGCCTCGTAAGAGATCTAAACGGCTGACAAACTGGGCTCCTGACACACGATCAATAAGGTCGTCAATGCGAGGTAGAGGATAACCATCAGGCAAGGTGACAGAGTTCCCTTTCCTGTAATCAGTGCACATCCTGAAACTACCGTCATGTTTAGGCACTAAAATACAGGGAGATGCCCATGGACTTTTACTGCGCTCAATAAGTCCGTGAGACAACAGAAAATCAACCTCTTCTCTCAATGCTTTATGCTTTGTTGGACTCATCCTATATGGTGATTGCTTAATGGGTGATGCTCCCTGTACATCAACGTCATGTACACCCAGAGTACAACGTTTAGGAACATCACCGAACAATTCAGGGAAATGCAAAATCATGTTTTTAATATCACCAGCTTTATCAATCCCAAGGTTACTAAGAAAATCGTCTAGTGATTGTAGAGTCACTGAATTTTCTAAACGAACCTCTATACCTCTAGAGATGTCAGGTAGACTGACGTTTTCTTCCTCTGTCCTAGGAAGAATAGAAGTAGTAGGTAAGAGGACTAGCGTAGTATGCCTTGAGCTGGTTAACATGGTACACATGATTAGATTTCTTTTTCCCAGGCGTACGTACCAAATAATTTACGTTGCTAAGTTTTTTCACTACTTCCAGGGGACCATCATACCTGGCTTGTAGAGCATGATCTGGTACTAATTTCCGAGCCATCACCTTAACTCCTGCTTTAAAAGAACGAGAGACAGCACGCTTGTCATAATGTTGCTTCATTCTAGCTTGGGCTGAAACTAGGTTTTTCGAAGCTAGCTCTCTAGCGGCTGTCAAATGTTGCTGCATTAATGAAGGTGAAGTACTCAATGATGGATTTGATTTTCCTGTCCACACGTCTTTTAACACTGCGAGAGGACCACGCACTTTGTGTCCGAATATTAATTCAAACATACTAAATCCGAGACTGTCTTGCTCACTTTCTCTCATAGCGAACTGAAGAAAAGGTATACCCTCATCCCAGTCTCTAGAAAAATGTTCACAATAAGCTCTCATCATGGACTTCAGTGTCTGATGAAATCTCTCTAGAGCTCCTTGTGACTGTGGATGATAACTGGTTGAAAGTACAGACTTTATTCCTAGGTGGGATAATGCTTCTCGAAAGATCTTAGAAGTGAAGTTAGATCCCTGATCTGATTGTATCTCTCGTGGCAATCCAACCTGGGAGAAAAATTTCATCAGCGCTCTCACAATAGCACGAGCATTAATTTTTCTCATAGGAATAGCTTCGGGATAGCGTGTTGCAGCGTCCATAATAGTAAATAAGTATTGGTTTCCTAGTTTGGTTCTAGGCAAAGGACCAACACAATCAATAATAAGAAGTGAGAATGGTTCACCATCCACGGTGATAGGAATGAGAGGCGCAGGTGGAGGTGTGTGCGCTGGCTTGCCTGTCACTTGACACACGTGGCAACGTCGCACATGATCAGCTACTGTTTCTTTCATCTTTGGCCAAGTAAAATGTTTTGCCAGTTTACCGAGTGTCTTCTTGACACCCAAATGTCCTCCTATGGGACTATTGTGAGCAAAATCAATGGGTCGTTCACGAAATGTAACTGGTAACACTACTAGATGCTTGACTGTGGTGGAAACACTATCAGCTGACAACTTGCATGTATTTTTCTCCATCAGTACACCGTTACTATGATAGTAACAATTATCGAGATCCTTTGCTTCACTCTCAGTAACTGCTATATCTCTCAGTCTTTCCAGTGACTGATCAACAAACTGATCCTTGATTAAATCATCATGAGTAAGAAATTTAACGTCAGGAGTGTCCTGACTAGGTTGATGACCGGGGGGAGTCAGTGTTAATGATCCTGGGCGCAGAGCATCACTAAACAACATATTCAACCCCAAATCATTGTCATCCACTAACTCAACAGGAGACAAGGATGGTTGTTGAATCTTTGACATAGCTCTAGTAATTGCGCTGAGAGGAAATAAAATAGGTTTCTCTCTACAAGCTTCAATGGCATAATTATCATCAGTGTTATTATCAATCACAAGTGGTTCTTTACATATACCAGCATGAAGGATATCGTTCCCTATCAACAAGTCCACTGACCTGATGGGAAATACACCACTGGATATACCCACTGAAATATAACCAGTATAATAGCTTGTTTCAATATAAACTTTGTGCAGAGGCACTTTTATAACAGCCCCTCCATAGGCTTCTAACAATACATCTATCTTGCAATAGGTATCGTCAGTTATGGGCAGTACATCTTCTCTTAATAACGTGAGATAACTGCCAGTGTCTCTGAAAGTAATTATCTCAGTTAGATGTGATTCGTCAAATCCTACTTTATCTCTCGAAAAGTAAGGACTCATCGCTGAACGAATCTTTTCGTCAGATACACTTTCTGACGCTAGTCATCTATCCTGAGTAACATTATCTAAAACAGTAGGATCAGAGGTATTACTAGGATTTTGGTGTCTTTGTTGCTCGGAAAAGGATACGACTTGAGTGGGGGCGCCAGCCGCACGACTGCTTCTCGTATCTCTTTCTAATTTATAGCAATACTCTCTAGCATGTCCTTTCCTGTTACAATAGGTACATTTTACTTTCTTTTTCTCGATATCAGATTTCTGTCTAGCCACAGAGACAGATTCAGGATTGTGAGCTTTCCTGGTAAAGGTACGAGAAGTTACAGTAGCAGGTACATCAGGCCGGCAATGAGCAGCTGATTTAGGTTGCCAACTTCTAGGACAATCTTTAGTTACCTTGTTTCTCTGTGTTTTAGTACGTACAAGTTTGTGAGAAATCTCGTAATTGTCTGATAATGCTGCAGTTTCCAGAATATCTGAGGTAGTATGATCGATCAGATATTCTTGTATGTCAGCAGGCATACAGTTGTTAAACTCTTCATGTAGTAACAACTGAACAAGACTGTCGTAGTTGTTACACTTGGCAGACCTACACCACCTCTGAAATGCAACTTTGTTCTCACGAGCAAACTCTACACAAGTTTGATCTTGTCGTCGTTGTAACGTACGAAATGCTCTTTGATAACTTACAGGTAACAAGTTATACGTCTCTAGAATTGTTTGTTTGACAGCGTCATAACTAATGCACTTGGCAAATGGCAAAGCTGCAGTACAGGTTTGAGCTCTTCCCGTCAAAGCAGTATGCAACAATGTTGCCCAGTGCTTACGTGGCCAATTCATAGCACGTGCCTGGTTCTCAAACACATCAAAATATGTGTCTAAGTCACTTTCAAAAAACTTAGGAACCATAGATGCAGCTTTCTGCACATTAAATGTGTCCTGTGATCTATCAGTCTGTTGTCTTAACAGACGAACATTTTCTCTGGAAATCTTCTTCGTTCAATTTCCTCTGTGCCTCTATTTGTGCAGTCTGCAACATAAGGAGGCGTTCAAACCTCTCAAACTGTTCCTGAGAGATAGGACCAGTGGGTAATGGAGAAGTAGGGAAATTAACGTGGTCTGGACAGTCCTTAGGTCGGACACTTCGTCCAGCCGTCTCTAGAGAGTCTAGATCTGGTCTAGGATAAGTAGATACAGGTGTAGCATACACAGTACTAGCGTGAGGCTTAGTCATACCAGCTATACTCTGTACTAATGTGTCAGTGAGGGAAGGAGTGAGCGAGAACTGAGCTACACTAGGCTCGGACACTAGGCTCACTTCTGCCTTAGTTGCTCTTTCATCAACTTCAAATAAAGCCATACTTCCTAATTGTGACACTAGGCTTTCTGAATCTGAATCATAATCAGACATCTCTGTATGAGCAGGAAACAATATATCTTTAATTAATGCTCTGACAGTTTCAGCTGTGTAATTCCTGTTATACGTCACACCGAGATATTTGGCTACTTGCCAACACGTCTGAAGTTTTAATGTACTTAACTCAGACAAAGAGTAAGTAAAGGACCCCAATGGAAATAAGTTAAAGGACCCCAATGGAAATAAGTCACTCTGTCTGACTTTTTTGGGTTATCCTAGGTTCTCTACACATATGCTGCTATGTATGATAATTCTATGTAACTGTATTTGTGTATACCTGAATAAACTTACTTACTTACTTACTTACTTAACTGTTTCACTTTGGCATACATCACAAAAATAATTGTACTACGAGAGAGTGATTATGGGAAACTATAATCCTAATAGGAATTTTAGTGTTGGATGTCTTAGAGCTAGAACTCATAAACAGTATTTCCATCTCCTTGGATCAAGAGACTCAGTCAGGTACATACATCCACCTGGTATGTTGTACAAGACTAAACTCAAAGTCTTCAGATTAGGAAAGTACTCAAAGTGTTTGATCATAGAGTTACTAGTATGTCAAACTGGACAATTTCTCCAACACCTTGGATCAAGAGCCTCCCGGACAGGCCCCCATTTGTTACAAAAAACGCGATTCTAAAAGCTTAGAGATCTCCAGTGAATACTAGAAAGGACTGCCCTTCTAGCATCCAGCCTGTTACTGGGTTTTCGTAACAAGTAGTCAGTATCCTTGTCCAATTATCCATTAAAATTCAGTATTATTCAATAGTGCTTCAGGATTACAACTGGTAGGCTACTAACTAGAGAAATTAAAATTTAATAAATTTATTAAGTCTAGAGGTATATTATCAAATTAAATTAATCACAGCAATCAAAATAAAATCAATCTCTCGAGTTCAATATTATTGTGCTGAAAGCACATATCACATTTATAATTCTTAAGTACCGTCTGGTACATTAACATTTAATAAGATATTACAAATATGTACAAGTGTGTATGTATGTGTGTAAGTGCTCTAAGTAGTTCACTATGTCTCACGACTCGACTAGACTTAAACAAGTGACTGACAAAGTCCTCAAATAAACTAACTTCGTGACCGACTGGCAACCCGAACAGTCTGCTTGAACAACAAAGAATGCTAAGCCCAATAGCAATGCAATATGCGACTGCGACACAGAATCAGGAACTGGGAGATAATATAACGACACTAAGTAGGGACCATCAGCAAATCCTCCACAAAAGTTACAAAGCTCCCATACTACTGAATCTAAGTTCAGCATAGGAAAAACCCTGACTGTGACAATACACAGAAACCAGTACAAAATTAGGTCAGAAGCTATAGCTAAGGACCTGAGATGTTCAGAGTGTCTATGTGACACACAACCTCAGTACAATGTCGAAAATCACTAAGTCTATACAATGCTCTGTGAACAGAGTTCTACAGAACTAACAAGAATAATGAGACAGACAATCTGTCCAACCACCAAGCGAGTCTAGAGCAGACTGAATACTTCATGAGAGGTGAGGACACCCCCCCCTCGATCACGTGATAGCCCCGTGGACAGCACAGCTCAGAAGCCGGCAGTATAACGAGCGACAAGCGATAATTACAGTAGTTTGACAATCAAGACTTGAACTGAGCACATATTATGTACATCCTAACAACATAAGCTACGTCAAATAACAATATAAGGCAATACATTTGCGATTTAGCTATTATCGCAAATATAAGCAATATAAAATTATTTGAAAAGGTAATATATATTATATATATACATAATAATCATTGTAACCCATTCAGGGGTTGCAACACCTGGGTAATGCACAACACAGTGTGATCTCGGTAATGCACAACACAATGTGACCTGGGTAGTGCAAACACAGTGTGACCTTGGTAGTGCACAACACACCGTTATCTGGGTAGTGCACAACACAGTGTGACCTGGGTAATGCACAACACAGTGTGATCTCGGTAATGCACAACACAATGTGACCTGGGTAGTGAATAACACAGTGTGACCTTGGTAGTGCACAACACACCGTTATCTGGGTAGTGCACAACACAGTGTGACCTGGGTAATGCACAACACAGTGTGATCTCGGTAATGCACAACACAATGTGACCTGGGTAGTGCATAACACAGTGTGACCTTGGTAGTGCACAACACACCGTTATCTGGGTAGTGCACAACACAGTGTGACCTGGGTAATGCACAACACAGTGTGACCTGGGTTACCTGGAGGTTACCTGGTTATCTGGAGGTTATTCCGGGGATCAACGCCCCCGCGGCCCGGTCCATGACCAGGCCTCCCGATGGATCAGGGCCTGATCAACTAGGCTGTTACTGCTGGCCGCACGCAGTCCAACGTACGAGCCACAGCCCGGCTGATCCGGCACTGACTTTAGGTATCTGTCCAGCTCTCTCTTGAAGGCAGCCAGGGGTTTATTGGCAATTCCCCTAATGCTTGATGGGAGGCTGTTGAACAGTTTTGGGCCCCGGACACTTATGGTGTTTTCCCTTAGTGTACCAATGGCGCCCCTACTTTTTATTGGGGGCATTTTGCATCGCCTGCCCAGTCTTTTACTTTCGTAGGGAGTGATTTCTGTGTGCAGATTTGGGACCATTCCTTCCAAGATTTTCCAAGTGTAGATTATGATATATCTCTCCCTCCTGCGTTCCAACGAGTACAAGTCAAGTGCTTCCAAGCGTTCCCAGTAGTTAAGGTGCTTGACAGAACTTATACGTGCAGTAAAGGATCTCTGTACACTCTCTAGATCTGCGATTTCACCTGCTTTGAATGGAGATGTTAATGTACAGCGGTATTCCAGCCTAGAGAGAACAAGTGATTTGAAAAGGATCATCATGGGCTTGGCATCTCTCGTTTTGAAAGTTCTCATTATCCATCCTATCATTTTCTTTGCACGTGCGATCGTGGCACTGTTGTGATCCTTGAAAGTGAGATCCTCAGACATTACTACTCCCAGGTCCCTTACATTATTTTTCCGCTCTATTGTATGGCCGGAGTCAGTAGTATACTCTGTTCTAGTTATTATCTCCTCCAGTTTTCCATAACGGAGTAGTTAGAATTTGTCCTCATTGAACATCATATTGTTTGGTATAAACCTTGGTAATAAATACCGACAAGTTGGTTTAGAAAGACACGTAAGCAAACACTATAACATATTTATTAGAAAACGTTTCGGTCCTGGAACCTTGATCACTTCTAACATACAGAGGTAGAAAGACATTATATATATAGGCGGAGAGTGAGATGTGACGCACGTGACCTGAGGAATGTCATAAGAACATAAGAATGGAGGAACACTGTAGAAGGCCTACTGACCCATGCGAGGCGAGGGTAGACGATGAAATCACGTGACTCCTGTGTTGTTGGGTTGGTGCTGCTTAAGTATCATGTATGCCAATGTTTTTGAAATTTTGTAGTTTCCAGTGTTGCGTTCTATAGTGTCGGTGACGGTGATTAGTGAGGCTTCTAGGCACCGTCGGCGTCTGAGGTCTGGTTCGGTGAGAACGAGTTGTGCCTCGAGGCAAATCCTACTTATGTTCTTATGACATTCCTCAGGTCACGTGCGTCACATCTCACTCTCCGCCTATATATATAATGTCTTTCTACCTCTGTATGTTAGAAGTGATCAAGGTTCCAGGACCGAAACGTTTTCTAATAAATATGTTATAGTGTTTGCTTACGTGTCTTTCTAAACCATCATATTGTTTACCGTTGCCCACTGGAAAACTTTGTTTATATCTTCTTGGAGGTTAACCGCGTCCTCAGCAGATGACAGCCTCATCCGCAAAGGATGATACGGTGCTGTGGTGTATATCTCTGTTTATGTCTGATATGAGGATAAGGAATAAGATGGGGGCGAGTACTGTGCCTTGTGGAACAGAGCTCTTCACTATGGCAGCCTCCGATTTAACTCTGTTGACCACTACTCTTTGTGTTCGATTTGTTAGGAAGTTGAAGATCCATCTCCCCACTTTCCCAGTTATTCCTTTAGCACGTATTTTATGGGCTATTACGCCATGATCGCATTTGTCAAATGCTTTTGCAAAGTCTGTGTATATTACATCTGCATTCTGATTTTCTTCCAGTGCATCCAAGGCCATATCATAGTGATCCAGTAGTTGTGAGAGGCAGGAGCGACCTGCCCTGAACCCATGTTGCCCTGGATTGTGCAGATTTTGGGAATCCAGGTGATTTGCAATCCTGCTTCTTAGCACTCTTTCAAAGAATTTTATGATGTGGGACGTCAGAGCTATTGGTCATAGTTCTTAGCTAATGCTTTGCTGCCACCTTTATGGAGTGGGGCTATATCCGTTGTTTTAAGTGACTGTGGAATTTCACCCATGTCCAAGCTCCTCCTCCATAGTGTACTTAGGGTAATGCACAACACAGTGTGACCTGAGTAAGGCACAACACAATGTGACCTGGGAAGTGCCCAACACACCGTGACCTTCGTAGTGCACAACACAGTGGTCCCTGAGTGATGCACAACACAGTGTGACCTGGATAGTGCACAATACAGTGTGACCTGGGTAGTGAATAACACACCGTGACCTGCGTAGTACACAACACAGTGTGCCCTGAGTAATGCACAACACAGTGCGACTTGGGTAGTGCACAACACGGAGTGACCTGTGTAGTGCAAAACATTGTGACCTGGGTATTGCACAAAAGTGTGACCTGGGTAGTTCACAACACAGGGTTACCTGGGTAGTACACAACACACCATAACCTGGGTAGTGCACAACACAGTGTGACCTGGGTAGTGCATAATACAGTGTAACCTGGGTAGTGCACAACACACCGTTATCTGGGTAGTGCACAACACAGTGTGACCTGGGTAGTGCTCAACACAGTGTGACCTGGGTAGTTCAAAACAGTGTGACCTGGTAGTGCACAAAAGTGTGACCTGGCTAGTGCACAACAGTGTGACCTGGGTAGTGTACAACACACCGTGACCTGCGTAGTGCACAACACAGTATGCCCTGAGTAATGCAAAACAGTGTGACCTGGGTAGTGCACAACAGTGTGACCTGAGTAATGCACAACACAGTGTGACCTGGGCAGTGCACAACACAGTGTGACCTGGATAGTGCAAAACATAGTGTGACCTGGGTAGTACACAACACACAGTTATCTGGATAGTGCACAACACAGTGTGACCTGTGTAGTGCACAACACAGTGTGACCTCGGTAGTGCATAACACAGTGTGACTTGGATATTGCTCAACACAGCGTGACCTGGATAGTGAACAACATACCGTGACCTGGGTAGTGAACAACACACCGTGACCTGGGTAGTGCCCAACACCGTGTGACCTGAGTAGTGCACAACATAGTGTGACCTGGGAAGTGCGGAACAGTGTGAACCAGGTCGTGCACAGCACAACGTGACCTGGGAATTGCAAAATGCACCTTGACCTTTCTAGTGCACAACACGCCGTGACCTAGGTAGTGCACAACATAGCGTGACCTGGGTAGTGCACAACGCAGCGTGACCTGGCAGTGCACAACACACGTGACCATGGTAGTGCAGAACACAGCGTGACCTGGGTAGTGCACAACACATCATGACCTGGGTAGTGCACAACACAGCGTGGCCTGGGAAGTGCATAATACAGTGTGACCGGGGTTGTTCGGAACTCTGTGTGATTTGGGTAATGCAAAACACAGTGTACCTGGGTTGTGCACAAATCAGTGTGACCTCAGTAGTGCACAGCACACCGTGACCTGGGTAGTGTACAACGCAGCATGACTTGAGATGTGCACAACACAGCGGAACCTGAGTAGTGCACAACGCAACGTGACCTGGGTAATGCACAATTCACCATGACCTGGTTAGTGCACAACACAATGTGACCTGGGTAGTGCACAACACAGTGTGACCTGGGTAGTGCAAAACATTGTGACCAGTGAAGTGCACAAAAGTGTGACCTGGGTAGTGCACAACACAGGGTAACCTAGGTAGTACACAACACATCGTTTCCTGGGTAGTGCACAACAAAGTGTGACCTGTGTAGTGCACAACAGTGTGAGCTGAGTGGTGCATAACACAGTGTGACCTGGGTAATGCACAACACAGCGTGACCTGGGTAGTACACAACACAGTGTGACCTGAGTAATGCACAACATAGTGTGACCTGGGAAGTGCACAACACAGTGTGACCCGGGTAGTGCACAACAGCGTGACCTGGGTAGTGCTCAACAGAGCGTGACCTTTGTAGTGAGCAACACTCCGTGACCTGGGTAGTAAACAACACACCGTGACCTGGATAGTGCACAACGCAATGTGACCTGAGTAGTGCACAACAGTGTGACCTGGGTAGTGCGCAACGCAGTGTGACTCGTGTAGTGCACAGCACACCGTGACCTGGGTAGTGTACAACGCACCATGACCTGGTAGTGCACAGAACAGCGTGACCTTGCTAGTGCACAACACACCGTGACCTCGGTAGTGCACAACATAGCGTGACCTGAGTAGTGAGCAACACACTGTGACCTGGGTAGTGAACAACACACCGTGACCTTGGTAGTGCACAACACCGTATGACCTGAGTAGTGCACAACATAGTGTGACCTGGGTAGTGCACAACAGTGCGTGACCTTTGTAGTGAGCAACAAACCGTGACCTGGGTAGTGAACAACACACCATGACCTGGATAGTGCACAACACAGTGTGACCTGAGTAGTGCACAACAGTGTGACTCGGTAAGTGCACAGCACACCGTGACGTGGGTAGTGTACAACGCACCATGATCTGGTCGTGCACAGAACAGCGTGACCTTGCTAGTACACAACACACCGTGACCTGGGTAGTGCGCAACACAGTGTGACCTGGGTAGTACACAACACTGAGTGACGTGGATATTGCACAATACACCGTCACCTGGGTAGTGCGCAACACAGTGTGATCTGGGTAGTGTACAACTCACCATGACCTGGTAGTGCACAAAAGAGCGTGACCTGGGTAGTGCACAACACACACTGACCTGAAGAACACAGTAGGTAAAGTTTTTTCACTGTCTTCAGTAACTATCATCAACAAAGTTTATAACACAAGGGCAGACTTCCACCGTGGCCTCACACACTGGAATCTTTCAGCTTGACACTTCAACCATTATCACCACCAGAATCTCTGCAGGTCTACAACCTGATCTTTTTTTCTCTCTCTCTCTCTCTCTCTCTCTCTCTCTCTCTCTCTCTCTCTCTCTCTCTCTCTCTCTCTCTCTCTCTCTCTCTTTCTCTCTCTCTCTCTCTCTTTCTCTCTCTCTCTCTCTCTCTCTCTCTCTCTCTCTCTCTCTCTCTCTCTCTCTCTCTCTCTCTCTCTCTCTCTTTTACACAGGGTTTGACAAGGTTAAGGATTCCTAACTTTATTGGCAAGCTAAGAGCTGTTACCTACATCAGCTCATTTGAAAGCATTTTTATTGTTATGAGACATACAAGTAGGGAACAGGATGAAGTTGGAGCCATCTGTGGGCCAGCATTTTCATTTTATCAACTGACTTTATCTCGTTGACATCATAATGCTATACGAATGTGTTCCATACTCGAGTCATCCTGGGTATGTATGATCTCAGATGGAGTGATGTTCTGGAGAAGGATACAGCCAGAGTGAAGTTGCTGCTTTCTGCCCGTCTTGTGGCATAAAAGCTTGTTTCACGCTGTCCTCGAAGTGGATCCAAGTGTGGTACTTTGACAATATTGGCCTTGTACATACCAGTAAGGCCACCCACATCCCTCCTGTGTTGAAGGCTCTGCTGGAATGACAGATCTATCCAGGATGGATCCAGGCGAGAGATGAGACGTCTTGTTCTGTTCTCTACTTTGTCAAGCAGTCGCAGATGAGAGGGGGATGGGGCAGGCAAACCAAGAAAGTGGAGCATACTCAAGGTGTGAGCGTACTTGTGCCTCGTACAGAATCTTGCAACTCATACTGTCAAGCAGATGCGAGATACGGCGAAGTGTAAGCTTCCTGGCTGCTTTTTTTGCAAGATTTACAACATGGTTCTTCATGGTCAGTTTGGAGTCAAATTTCACCCCAAGGATATCAACTTCTTCCCCAGGTGCCAACACCCTCCCATTCATCCTTACTACCGCACCAGCATTACCATCATGGTGCCTAGAGACCATCATCATTTGTATTTTCTCAAGTGCAAATGTTACTTGCCATCTATTTCCCCCCCCCTCTCTCTCTCTCACTCTCTCGCTCTCAGAAAATACTGTATACATGTGTTGCTGGGTACCTGTGTTGCAGGTACCTGGTGTTGCTGACAACCAGTGTTGCAAGTACTTGATGATGCTGACAACCTGTGTTGCAGGTACCTGGTGTTGCTACCTTTACTGCAGGTAAATGGTATTCCTCACTACCTGTGTTTCAGGTAATTGGTATTGCTCACTACCTGTGTTGCAGGTATCTGGTATTGCTCACTACCTGTGTTGCAGATAACTGGTGTAGTCCACTACCTGTGTTGCAAGTACCTGGTATTGCTCACTACTTGTGTTGCTGGTACCTGGTGTTGCTACCTATATTGCAGGTACTTGGTGTTAATCACTACTGGTGTTGCAGGTACCTGACATTGCTCACTACCTGTGTAGCAAGTACCTGGTGTTACATATTATCTGTGTTGCAAATACCTGATTTAATCCACTACCTGTGTTGCAGGTAACTGGTGTAATCCACTACCTGTGTTGCAGGTAACTAGTGTAGTCCACTACCTGTGTTGCAGGTAACTGGCGTAGTCCATTAACTGTGTTGCAGGTAACTGGCTTAGTCCATTACCTGTGTTGCAGGTAACTGGCTTAGTCCATTACCTGTGTTGCAGGTACCTGGTGTAGCTCACTACTTGTGTTGCAGTACCTGGTGTTATTCACCATGTCTGGTGTTGCAGCACCTGGTGTTGTTCACCATGCCTGGTGTTGCAGCACCTGGTGTTGTTCACCATCCCTGGTGTTGCAGCACCTGGTGTTGTTCACCATCCCTGGTGTTGCAGCACCTGGTGTTGTTCACCATGCCTGGTGTTGCAGCACCTGGTGTTGTTCACCATGCCTGGTGTTGCAGCACCTGGTGTTGTTCACCATGCCTGGTGTTGCAGCACCTGGTGTTGTTCACCATCCCTGGTGTTGCAGCACCTGGTGTTGTTCACCATCCCTGGTGTTGCAGCACCTGGTGTTGTTCACCATGCCAGGTGTTGCAGCACCTGGTGTTGTTCACCATCCCTGGTGTTGCAGTACCTGGTGTTGTTCACCATCCCTGGTGTTGCAGCACCTGGTGTTGTTCACCATCCCTGGTGTTGCAGCACCTGGTGTTGTTCACCATGCCTGGTGTTGCAGTACCTGGTGTTGTTCACCATCCCTGGTGTTGCAGCACCTGGTGTTGTTCACCATGCCTGGTGTTGCAGCACCTGGTGTTGTTCACCATCCCTGGTGTTGCAGTACCTGGTGTTGTTCACCATCCCTGGTGTTGCAGCACCTGGTGTTGTTCACCATCCCTGGTGTTGCAGCATCTGGTGTTGTTCACCATCCCTGGTGTTGCAGCACCTGGTGTTGTTCACCATCCCTGGTGTTGCAGCACCTGGTGTTGTTCACCATCCCTGGTGTTGCAGTACCTGGTGTTGTTCACCATCCCTGGTGTTGCAGCACCTGGTGTTGTTCACCATCCCTGGTGTTGCAGCACCTGGTGTTGTTCACCATCCCTGGTGTTGCAGCACCTGGTGTTGTTCACCATGCCTGGTGTTGCAGCACCTGGTGTTCACCATGCCTGGTGTTGCAGCACCTGGTGTTGTTCACCATGCCTGGTGTTGCAGCACCTGGTGTTGTTCACCATGCCTGGTGTTGCAGCACCTGGTGTTGTTCACCATGCCTGGTGTTGCAGCACCTGGTGTTGTTCACCATCCCTGGTGTTGCAGCACCTGGTGTTGTTCACCATGCCTGGTGTTGCAGCACCTGGTGTTGTTCACCATGCCTGGTGTTGCAGCACCTGGTGTTGTTCACCATCCCTGGTGTTGCAGCACCTGGTGTTGTTCACCATGCCTGGTGTTGCAGCACCTGGTGTTGTTCACCATGCCTGGTGTTGCAGCACCTGGTGTTGTTCACCATGCCTGGTGTTGCAGCACCTGGTGTTGTTCACCATGCCTGGTGTTGCAGCACCTGGTGTTGTTCACCATGCCTGGTGTTGCAGCACCTGGTGTTGTTCACCATCCCTGGTGTTGCAGCACCTGGTGTTGTTCACCATGCCTGGTGTTGCAGCACCTGGTGTTGTTCACCATGCCTGGTGTTGCAGCACCTGGTGTTGTTCACCATCCCTGGTGTTGCAGTACCTGGTGTTGTTCACCATCCCTGGTGTTGCAGTACCTGGTGTTGTTCACCATCCCTGGTGTTGCAGCACCTGGTGTTGTTCACCATCCCTGGTGTTGCAGTACCTGGTGTTGTTCACCATCCCTGGTGTTGCAGCACCTGGTGTTGTTCACCATGCCTGGTGTTGCAGTACCTGGTGTTGTTCACCATCCCTGGTGTTGCAGTACCTGGTGTTGTTCACCATCCCTGGTGTTGCAGCACCTGGTGTTGTTCACCATGCCTGGTGTTGCAGTACCTGGTGTTGTTCACCATCCCTGGTGTTGCAGTACCTGGTGTTGTTCACCATGCCTGGTGTTGCAGTACCTGGTGTTGTTCACCATCCCTGGTGTTGCAGCACCTGGTGTTGTTCACCATCCCTGGTGTTGCAGTACCTGGTGTTGTTCACCATCCCTGGTGTTGCAGCACCTGGTGTTGTTCACCATTAATTTGTGAAACTAGTAAAGAATATAAAACACTTAAGCATGAAATTAATCCTTCTTGAAGCAAAGAAATGAAAGATGAAATATATAAGAACATAAGAAAGAAGGAACACTGCAGCAGGCCTACTGGTCCATGTGAGGCAGGTCCAATTCTCCCATCGGCTTAAGCCAATGCCTTAACCTAGTCAGGTCAGTCACATTCACTTAAGGAAGGAGCACGGCATCCGACCTAGTAGCACAAGCTAATCAGGTCCAACTCACACCCACCCACACCCACTCATGTATTTATCCAACCTATTGTTAATACTACACAACGTCTTAGCTTCTCTGACGATACTGGGGAGTTTGTTCCACTCATCCACAACCAAACCAGTGCTTTCCTATATCCTTCCTGAATCTGAATTTTTCCAGCTTAAAACGATTGCTGTCCTGTCTGTGCTAGATATTTTTAGCACTATTTACATCCCCTTTATTTATTCCTGTTTTCCATTTATACACCTCAATCATATCTCCCCTAATTCTAAGCTAATTCAAAGCTAATATGTACACAATACGTAATGGAGAAAGGTGCCGTCCCGATGTCCTGGACTTGACTGTTGACACACTGAGTCTGTGACCCCAACACAAGTAGAGATTTTGACGAGCAGAGGTACTGGGATCCTCTGACCACCACAACACTTTTGAAGCAGTTGAGTCACCAGTAGAGAACCACCATGAAATGTTGGTGTTGTTATAACTGGGGGACGGCTGCTAGAATGGTGTGTAGCTGATTAAGAGTCAGCTACGAGTTGAAGGGGACACCAGTGTAGGTACAGATGTAAGATCTGCTCAAGATCAGTGCTGCCCTTCTTATCTCACCTGTGTAGCATGACCCGAGCCGACAATTAAGACTAAAATAATGAAACACAAAATTACACACCAATCGAGAAATCACTCGCATGATAGGCGTACGACCTTTACAAGAAATAGTGAGGATTAACTGATGCCGTTACACTATGTAAGCCCAAAATCAGGACATTAAGAATTTGCAGCATAAAAACCTTAACAAGAGTGAAGCTCTTGTTGGGGGAGGGGGAGGGGGGGGGAGGGGGGAGGGGGGGGTAGTGGGAACAATGCTCACACCTAACATAACAAGAACACTCCCCAACAAACTACCACCACAATACATTTATACTTCTACCACTCCTATCTCATGTACTTTTCCCTCACACCTTGTGTTGCAGGTACCTGGTGTTGTTCACAGTGCCTTGTGTTGCAGGTACCTGGTGTTGTTCACCATGCCTTGTCTTGCAGGTACATGGTGTTCACCATGCCTTGTGTTGCAGGTACCTGGTGTTGTTCACTATGTCTTGTGTTGCAGGTACCTGTTGTTCACCATGTCTTGTGTTTCAGGTACCTGGTGTTCACCATGCCTTATGTTGCAGGTACCTGGTGTTCACCATGCCTTGTGTTACAGGTACCTGGTGTTGTTCACTATGCCTTGTGTTGCAGGTACCTGTTGTTCACCATGTCTTGTGTTTCAGGTACCTGGTGTTCCTCACCTTGCCTTGTGTTGCAGGTATCTGGTGTTCACCATGCTTTGCGTTGCAGGTATCTGGTGTTGTTCACCATGCCTTGTGTTACAGGTACCTGGTGTTATTCACTATGCCTTGTGTTACAGGTACCTGGTGTTCATCGTGCCTTGTGTTGCAGGTACCTGGTGTTTACCATTTCTTGTGTTGCAGATACCTGTTGTTCACCATGCCTTGTGTTGCAGGTACATGGTATTCAACCTGCAGATAGGATCACTGGAGGGTCGTGGCAGGTGCCAGCTGGGTCAGGTGCCAAGAGACAACGTCGTTCTGGAGTTCTCTACCGACAACGCTCAGACCTGGAAGTTGTTACAGCAGTTCGAGCCTGCACACACCACCACCAGGCAAGTTACTCTGCTTTCCACTCAACACACCCACCTCTTCATCAACTCAACACACTCAACTCTTCAACCCACTCACCTCTTCATCAACTCAACACACTCAACCCTTCAACCCACTCACCTCTTCATCAACTCAACACACTCACCTCTTCATCAACTCAACACACTCACCTCTTCATCACCTCAACACACTCAATTATTCATCAACTCAACACACTCACCTCTTCATCAACTCAACACACTCACCTCTTCATCAACTCAACACACTCATCTCTTCATCAACTCAACACACTCATCTCATCGTCAACTCAACACACTCAACTCTTCATCAACTCAACACACTCATCTCTTCATCAACTCAACACACTCACCTCTTCATCAACTCAACACACTCAACTCTTCATCAACTCAACACACTCACCTCTTCATCAACTCAACACTCGCACCTCTTCATCAACTCAACACACTCAACTCTTCATCAACTCAACACACTCACCTCTTCATCAACTCAACACTCGCACCTCTTCATCAACTCAACACACTCATCCCTTCATCAACTCAACACACTCAATTATTCATCAACTCAACACACTCAACTCTTCATCAACTCAACACTCGCACCTCTTCATCACCTCAACACACTCAACTCTTCATCAACTCAACACTCGCACCTCTTCATCAACTCAACACACTCACCTCTTCATCACCTCAACACACTCAATTATTCATCAACTCAACACACTCAACTCTTCATCAACTCAACACACTCCCCTCTTCATCACCTCAACACATTCAATTATTCATCAACTCAACACACTCAACTCTTCATCAACTCAACACACTCACCTTTTCATCAACTCAACACACTCACCTCTTCATCACCTCAACACACTCAATTATTCATCAACTCAACACACTCAACTCTTCATCAACTCAACACACTCCCCTCTTCATCACCTCAACACACTCAATTATTCATCAACTCAACACACTCAACTCTTCATCAACTCAACACACTCGCCTCTTCATCAACTCAACACACTCACCTCTTCATCACCTCAACACACTCAATTATTCATCAACTCAACACACTCACCTCTTCATCAACTCAACACACTCACCTCTTCATCACCTCAACACACTCAATTATTCATCAACTCAACACACTCAACTCTTCATCAACTCAACACTCTCACATCTTCATCACCTCAACACACTCAATTATTCATCAACTCAACACACTCACCTCTTCATCACCTCAACACACTCAATTATTCATCAACTCAACACACTCACCTCTTCATCAGCTCAACACACTCACCTCTTCATCAACTCAACACACTCACCTCTTCATCAACTCAACACACTCAACTCTTCATCAACTCAACACACTCAACTCTTCATCAACTCAACACACTCAACTCTTCATCAACTCAACACTCGCACCTCTTCATCAACTCAACACACTCAACTCTTCATCAACTCAACACACTCACCTCTTCATCAACTCAACCCACTCACCTCTTCATCAACTCAACACACTCACCTCTTCATCACCTCAACACACTCAATTATTCATCAACTCAACACACTCAACTCATCATCAACTCAACACACTCACCTCTTCATCAACTCAACACACTCACCTCTTCATCACCTCAACACACTCAATTATTCATCAACTCAACACACTCAACTCTTCATCAACTCAACACACTCACCTCTTCATCACCTCCACACACTCAATTATTCATCAACTCAACACACTCACCTCTTCATCACCTCAACACACTCAATTATTCATCAACTCAACACACTCAACTCTTCATCAACTCAACACACTCACCTCTTCATCAACTCAACACACTCACCTCTTCATCACCTCAACACACTCAATTATTCATCAACTCAACACACTCAACTCTTCATCAACTCAACACACTCACCTCTTCATCAACTCAACACACTCACCTCTTCATCAACTCAACACACTCATCTCTTCATCAACTCAACACACTCATCTCATCGTCAACTCAACACACTCAACTCTTCATCAACTCAACACACTCATCTCTTCATCAACTCAACACACTCAACTCTTCATCAACTCAACACACTCATCTCTTCATCAACTCAACACACTCACCTCTTCATCAACTCAACACACTCAACTCTTCATCAACTCAACACACTCACCTCTTCATCAACTCAACACACTCACCTCTTCATCAACTCAACACTCGCACCTCTTCATCAACTCAACACACTCAACTCTTCATCAACTCAACACACTCACCTCTTCATCAACTCAACACTCGCACCTCTTCATCAACTCAACACACTCATCCCTTCATCAACTCAACACACTCAATTATTCATCAACTCAACACACTCAACTCTTCATCAACTCAACACTCGCACCTCTTCATCACCTCAACACACTCAACTCTTCATCAACTCAACACTCGCACCTCTTCATCAACTCAACACACTCACCTCTTCATCACCTCAACACACTCAATTATTCATCAACTCAACACACTCAACTCTTCATCAACTCAACACACTCCCCTCTTCATCACCTCAACACATTCAATTATTCATCAACTCAACACACTCAACTCTTCATCAACTCAACACACTCACCTTTTCATCAACTCAACACACTCACCTCTTCATCACCTCAACACACTCAATTATTCATCAACTCAACACACTCAACTCTTCATCAACTCAACACACTCCCCTCTTCATCACCTCAACACACTCAATTATTCATCAACTCAACACACTCAACTCTTCATCAACTCAACACACTCGCCTCTTCATCAACTCAACACACTCACCTCTTCATCACCTCAACACACTCAATTATTCATCAACTCAACACACTCACCTCTTCATCAACTCAACACACTCACCTCTTCATCACCTCAACACACTCAATTATTCATCAACTCAACACACTCAACTCTTCATCAACTCAACACTCTCACATCTTCATCACCTCAACACACTCAATTATTCATCAACTCAACACACTCACCTCTTCATCACCTCAACACACTCAATTATTCATCAACTCAACACACTCACCTCTTCATCAGCTCAACACACTCACCTCTTCATCAACTCAACACACTCACCTCTTCATCAACTCAACACACTCAACTCTTCATCAACTCAACACACTCAACTCTTCATCAACTCAACACACTCAACTCTTCATCAACTCAACACTCGCACCTCTTCATCAACTCAACACACTCAACTCTTCATCAACTCAACACACTCACCTCTTCATCAACTCAACCCACTCACCTCTTCATCAACTCAACACACTCACCTCTTCATCACCTCAACACACTCAATTATTCATCAACTCAACACACTCAACTCTTCATCAACTCAACACACTCACCTCTTCATCAACTCAACACACTCACCTCTTCATCACCTCAACACACTCAATTATTCATCAACTCAACACACTCAACTCTTCATCAACTCAACACACTCACCTCTTCATCACCTCCACACACTCAATTATTCATCAACTCAACACACTCACCTCTTCATCACCTCAACACACTCAATTATTCATCAACTCAACACACTCAACTCTTCATCAACTCAACACACTCACCTCTTCATCAACTCAACACACTCACCTCTTCATCACCTCAACACACTCAATTATTCATCAACTCAACACACTCAACTCTTCATCAACTCAACACACTCACCTCTTCATCAACTCAACACACTCACCTCTTCATCACCTCAACACACTCAATTATTCATCAACTCAACACACTCAACTCTTCATCAACTCAACACACTCACCTCTTCATCACCTCCACACACTCAATTATTCATCAACTCAACACACTCACCTCTTCATCACCTCAACACACTCAATTATTCAACTCAACACACTCACCTCTTCATCAGCTCAACACACTCACCTCTTCATCAACTCAACACACTCACCTCTTCATCAGCTCAACACACTCACCTCTTCATCAACTCAACACACTCACCTCTTCATCAACTCAACACACTCACCTCTTCATCAACTCAACACACTCACCTCTTCATCAACTCAACACACTCACCTCTTCATCAACTCAACACACTCATCTCTTTATCAACTCAACACACTCATCTCTTCATCAACTCAACACTCGCACCTCTTCATCAACTCAACACACTCACCTCTTCATCAACTCAACACACTCACCTCTTCATCAACTCAACACACTCACCTCTTCATCAACTCAACACACTCACCTCTTCATCAACTCAACACACTCATCTCTTTATCAACTCAACACACTCATCTCTTCATCAACTCAACACTCGCACCTCTTCATCAACTCAACACTCGCACCTCTTCATCAACTCAACACACTCACCTCTTCATCAACTCAACACACTCACCTCTTCATCAACTCAACACACTCACCTCTTCATCAACTCAACACACTCACCTCTTCATCAACTCAACACACTCACCTCTTCATCAACTCAACACACTCATCTCTTCATCAACTCAACACACTCACATCTTCATCAACTCAACACACTCACCTCTTCATCAACTCAACACACTCACCTCTTCATCAACTCAACACACTCACCTCTTCATCAACTCAACACACTCACCTCTTCATCAACTCAACACACTCACCTCTTCATCAACTCAACACACTCATCTCTTCATCAACTCAACACACTCACCTCTTCATCAACTCAACACACTCACCTCTTCATCAGCTCAACACACTCAACTCTTCATCAACTCAACACACTCACCTCTTCATCAACTCAACACACTCACCTCTTCATCAGCTCAACACACTCAACTCTTCATCAACTCAACACACTCACCTCTTCATCAACTCAACACACTCACCTCTTCATCAGCTCAACACACTCACCTCTTCATCAACTCAACACACTCACCTCTTCATCAACTCAACACACTCACCTCTTCATCAGCTCAACACACTCACCTCTTCATCAGCTCAACACACTCACCTCTTCATCAACTCAACACACTCACCTCTTCATCAGCTCAACACACTCACCTCTTCATCAACTCAACACACTCACCTCTTCATCAACTCAACACACTCACCTCTTCATCAACTCAACACACTCACCTCTTCATCAGCTCAACACACTCACCTCTTCATCAACTCAACACACTCACCTCTTCATCAACTCAACACACTCACCTCTTCATCAGCTCAACACACTCACCTCTTCATCAGCTCAACACACTCACCTCTTCATCAACTCAACACACTCACCTCTTCATCAGCTCAACACACTCACCTCTTCATCAACTCAACACACTCACCTCTTCATCAGCTCAACACACTCACCTCTTCATCAACTCAACACACTCACCTCTTCATCAGCTCAACACACTCACCTCTTCATCAACTCAACACACTCACCTCTTCATCAACTCAACACACTCACCTCTTCATCAGCTCAACACACTCACCTCTTCATCAGCTCAATACACTCACCTCTTCATCAACTCAACACACTCACCTCTTCATCAACTCAACACACTCACCTCTTCATCAGCTCAACACACTCACCTCTTCATCAACTCAACACACTCAACTCTTCATCAACTCAACACACTCACCTCTTCATCAGCTCAACACACTCACCTCTTCATCAGCTCAACACACTCACCTCTTCATCAACTCAACACACTCAACTCTTCATCACCTCAACACACTCACCTCTTCATCAACTCAACACACTCACCTCTTCATCAGCTCAACACACTCACCTCTTCATCACCTCAACACACTCACCTCTTCATCAACTCAACACACTCACCTCTTCATCAGCTCAACACACTCACCTCTTCATCAGCTCAATACACTCACCTCTTCATCAACTCAACACACTCACCTCTTCATCAACTCAACACACTCACCTCTTCATCAGCTCAACACACTCACCTCTTCATCAACTCAACACACTCAACTCTTCATCACCTCAACACACTCACCTCTTCATCAACTCAACACACTCACCTCTTCATCAGCTCAACACACTCACCTCTTCATCACCTCAACACACTCACCTCTTCATCAACTCAACACACTCACCTCTTCATCAGCTCAACACACTCACCTCTTCATCAGCTCAATACACTCACCTCTTCATCAACTCAACACACTCAACTCTTCATCAACTCAACACACTCACCTCTTCATCAGCTCAACACACTCACCTCTTCATCAACTCAACACACTCACCTCTTCATCAGCTCAACACACTCACCTCTTCATCAACTCAACACACTCAACTCTTCATCAACTCAATACACTCACCTCTTCATCAACTCAACACACTCACCTCTTCATCAGCTCAACACACTCACCTCTTCATCAACTCAACACACTCACCTCTTCATCAGCTCAACACACTCACCTCTTCATCAACTCAACACACTCAACTCTTCATCAACTCAATACACTCACCTCTTCATCAACTCGATACACTCACCTCTTCATCAACTCAACACACTCAACTCTTCATCAACTCAACACACTCACCTCTTCATCAGCTCAACACACTCACCTCTTCATCAGCTCAACACACTCACCTCTTCATCAACTCAACACATTCAACTCTTCATCAACTTTATCTTTCAATGCTTATACAAGCCTAAGCAACTTTCCACGCGCTTATGACGCTGATCAGTTTTTTTTAGTTTAATATGTTTATTATGCACCCCATACCCATCCTGTGGGCGTTAGTCACCCCATACCCATCCTGTGGGCGGTAGTCACCACATACCCATCCTGTGGGCGGTAGTCATCACATACCCATCCTGTGGGCGGTAGTCACCACATACCCATCCTGTTGGCGGTAGTCACCACATACCCATCCTGTGGGCGGTAGTCACCACATACCCATCCTGTGGGCGGTAGTCACCACATACCCATCCTGTGGGCGGTAGTCACCACATACCCATCCTGTGGGCGGTAGTCACCACATACCCATCCTGTGGGCGGTAGTCACCACATACCCATCCTGTGGGCGGTAGTCACCACATACCCATCCTGTGGGCAGTAGTCACCACATACCCATCCTGTGGGCGGTAGTCACCACATACCCATCCTGTGGGCGGTAGTCACCACAATCCCATCCTGTGGGCGGTAGTCACCACATACCCATCCTGTGGGCGGTAGTCACCACATACCCATCATGTGGGCGGTAGTCACCACATACCCATCCTGTGGGCGGTAGTCACCACATACCCATCCTGTGGGCGGTAGTCACCACATACCCATCCTGTGGGCGGTAGTCACCACATACCCATCCTGTGGGCGGTAGTCACCACATACCCATCCTGTGGGCGGTAGTCACCACATACCCATCCTGTGGGCGGTAGTCACCACATACCCATCCTGTGGGCGGTAGTCACCACATACCCATCCTGTGGGCGGTAGTCACCACATACCCATCCTGTGGGCGGTAGTCACCACATACCCATCCTGTGGGCGGTAGTCACCACATACCCATCCTGTGGGCGGTAGTCACCACATACCCATCCTGTGGGCGGTAGTCACCACATACCCATCCTGTGGGCGGTAGTCACCACATACCCATCCTGTGGGCGGTAGTCACCACATACCCATCCTGTGGGCGGTAGTCACCACATACCCATCCTGTGGGCGGTAGTCACCACATACCCATCCTGTGGGCGGTAGTCACCACATACCCATCCTGTGGGCGGTAGTCACCACATACCCATCCTGTGGGCGGTAGTCACCACATACCCATCCTGTGGGCGGTAGTCACCACATACCCATCCTGTGGGCGGTAGTCACCACATACCCATCCTGTGGGCGGTAGTCACCACATACCCATCCTGTGGGCGGTAGTCACCACATACCCATCCTGTGGGCGGTAGTCACCACATACCCATCCTGTGGGCTGTAGTCACCACATACCCATCCTGTGGGCGGTAGTCACCACATACCCATCCTGTGGGCGGTAGTCACCACATACCCATCCTGTGGGCGGTAGTCACCACATACCCATCCTGTGGGCGGTAGTCACCACATACCCATCCTGTGGGCGGTAGTCACCACATACCCATCCTGTGGGCGGTAGTCACCACATACCCATCCTGTGGGCGGTAGTCACCACATACCCATCCTGTGGGCGGTAGTCACCACATACCCATCCTGTGGGCGGTAGTCACCACATACCCATCCTGTGGGCGGTAGTCACCACATACCCATCCTGTGGGCGGTAGTCACCACATACCCATCCTGTGGGCGGTAGTCACCACATACCCATCCTGTGGGCGGTAGTCAAAAGATTACAGAGGTACATAATTGGTCCAGGGACTGGACTCCAAGTTTTGATAGCTGAGCAAGTTACAGAGGTAATGAACTCACAATTTACAAAGGTAATGAACTCACGAATTACAAAGGTAATGAACTCCAGGTAGGTCTGGTCACAATCATGACAAGTTACAAAGGTATTTACAGATTACAGAGGTACGTAATGGGTCCAGGGACTGGGCCCCAAAGTTTTGATGGCTGAACTAGGTAAAGGTAATGAGCTCACAAGTTGCTGATCAACAAATGAATTGGTCATCTTAATTGATCAAGACGAAGGAGACTGTTGTGGTTTGATAATTGGGTGTAAATCCTATCGACCGCATGATGGTCATGACGGCTGTGTCACCTGTTCATAACCAGTCTTGTGCAATTTATTCTCTAAATTAGGAATTAAAATAAACTTTCAGTGTATTAACACTGGGAAATATGTATCTCTCAGTGTATATACACTGAGAAGTATGTATCTCTCAGTGTATATACACTGAGAAGTATGTATCTCTCAGTGTATATACACTGGGAAGTATGTATCTCTCAGTGTATATACACTGGGAAGTATGTATCTCTCAGTGTATATACACTGAGAAGTATGTATCTCTCAGTGTATATACACTGAGAAGTATGTATCTCTCAGTGTATATACACTGGGAAGTATGTATCTCTCAGTGTATATACACTGAGAAGTATGTATCTCTCAGTGTATATACACTGGGAAGTATGTATCTCTCAGTGTATATACACTGAGAAGTATGTATCTCTCAGTGTATATACGCTGGGAAGTATGTATCTCTCAGTGTATATACACTGAGAAGTATGTATCTCTCAGTGTATATACGCTGGGAAGTATGTATCTCTCAGTGTATATACACTGAGAAGTATGTATCTCTCAGTGTATATACGCTGGGAAGTATGTATCTCTCAGTGTATATACACTGAGAAGTATGTATCTCTCAGTGTATATACGCTGGGAAGTATGTATCTCTCAGTGTATATACACTGAGAAGTATGTATCTCTCAGTGTATATACGCTGGGAAGTATGTATCTCTCAGTGTATATACACTGAGAAGTATGTATCTCTCAGTGTATATACGCTGGGAAGTATGTATCTCTCAGTGTATATACACTGAGAAGTATGTATCTCTCAGTGTATATACGCTGGGAAGTATGTATCTCTCAGTGTATATACACTGAGAAGTATGTATCTCTCAGTGTATATACGCTGAGAAGTATGTATCTCTCAGTGTATATACACTGAGAAGTATGTATCTCTCAGTGTATATACGCTGAGAAGTATGTATCTCTCAGTGTATATACACTGAGAAGTATGTATCTCTCAGTGTATATACGCTGAGAAGTATGTATCTCTCAGTGTATATACACTGAGAAGTATGTATCTCTCAGTGTATATACGCTGAGAAGTATGTATCTCTCAGTGTATATACACTGAGAAGTATGTATCTCTCAGTGTATATACGCTGAGAAGTATGTATCTCTCAGTGTATATACACTGAGAAGTATGTATCTCTCAGTGTATATACGCTGAGAAGTATGTATCTCTCAGTGTATATACACTGAGAAGTATGTATCTCTCAGTGTACATACGCTGAGAAGTATGTATCTCTCAGTGTATATACACTGAGAAGTATGTATCTCTCAGTGTACATACGCTGAGAAGTATGTATCTCTCAGTGTATATACACTGAGAAGTATGTATCTCTCAGTGTACATACGCTGAGAAGTATGTATCTCTCAGTGTATATACACTGAGAAGTATGTATCTCTCAGTGTACATACGCTGAGAAGTATGTATCTCTCCGTGTATATACACTGAGAAGTATGTATCTCTCAGTGTACATACACTGAGAAGTATGTATCTCTCCGTGTATATACACTGAGAAGTATGTGTCTCTCAGTGTACATACACTGAGAAGTATGTGTCTCTCAGTGTATATACACTGAGAAGTATGTGTCTCTCAGTGTACATACACTGAGAAGTATGTGTCTCTCAGTGTATATACACTGAGAAGTATGTGTCTCTCAGTGTACATACACTGAGAAGTATGTGTCTCTCAGTGTATTTACACTGAGAAGTATGTGTCTCTCAGTGTACATACACTGAGAAGTATGTGTCTCTCAGTGTATATACACTGAGAAGTATGTGTCTCTCAGTGTACATACACTGAGAAGTATGTGTCTCTCAGTGTATATACACTGAGAAGTATGTGTCTCTCAGTGTACATACACTGAGAAGTATGTGTCTCTCAGTGTACATACACTGAGAAGTATGTGTCTCTCAGTGTACATACACTGAGAAGTATGTGTCTCTCAGTGTACATACACTGAGAAGTATGTGTCTCTCAGTGTACATACACTGAGAAGTATGTGTCTCTCAGTGTACATACACTGAGAAGTATGTGTCTCTCAGTGTACATACACTGAGAAGTATGTGTCTCTCAGTGTACATACACTGAGAAGTATGTGTCTCTCAGTGTACATACACTGAGAAGTATGTGTCTCTCAGTGTACATACACTGAGAAGTATGTGTCTCTCAGTGTACATACACTGAGAAGTATGTGTCTCTCAGTGTACATACACTGAGAAGTATGTGTCTCTCAGTGTACATAAACTGAGAAGTATGTGTCTCTCAGTGTACATACACTGAGAAGTATGTGTCTCTCAGTGTACATAAACTGAGAAGTATGTGTCTCTCAGTGTACATACACTGAGAAGTATGTGTCTCTCAGTGTACATACACTGAGAAGTATGTGTCTCTCAGTGTACATACACTGAGAAATATGTGTCTCTCAGTGTATATACACTGAGAAGTATCTCTCAGTGTACATACACTGAGATGTGTCTCTCAGTGTACATACACTGAGAAGTATCTCTCAGTGTACATACACTGAGAAGTATGTGTCTCTCAGTGTACATACACTGAGAAGTATCTCTCAGTGTACATACACTGAGAAGTATGTGTCTCTCAGTGTACATACACTGAGAAGTATCTCTCAGTGTACATACACTGAGAAGTATGTGTCTCTCAGTGTACATACACTGAGAAGTATCTCTCAGTGTACATACACTGAGAAGTATGTGTCTCTCAGTGTACATACACTGAGAAGTATCTCTCAGTGTACATACACTGAGAAGTATGTGTCTCTCAGTGTACATACACTGAGAAGTATCTCTCAGTGTACATACACTGAGAAGTATGTGTCTCTCAGTGTACATACACTGAGAAGTATCTCTCAGTGTACATACACTGAGAAGTATGTGTCTCTCAGTGTACATACACTGAGAAGTATCTCTCAGTGTACATACACTGAGAAGTATGTGTCTCTCAGTGTACATACACTGAGAAGTATCTCTCAGTGTACATACACTGAGAAGTATGTGTCTCTCAGTGTACATACACTGAGAAGTATCTCTCAGTGTACATACACTGAGAAGTATGTGTCTCTCAGTGTACACACACTGAGAAGTATCTCTCAGTTTACATACACTGAGAAGTATGTGTCTCTCAGTGTACATACACTGAGAAGTATCTCTCAGTGTACATGCACTGAGAAGTATGTGTCTCTCAGTGTACATACACTGAGAAGTATGTATCTCTCAGTGTACATACACTGAGAAGTATGTGTCTCTCAGTGTACATACACTGAGAAGTATGTATCTCTCAGTGTACATACACTGAGAAGTATGTATCTCTCAGTGTACATACACTGAGAAGTATGTATCTCTCAGTGTACATACACTGAGAAGTATGTATCTCTCAGTGTACATACACTGAGAAGTATGTATCTCTCAGTGTACATACACTGAGAAGTATGTATCTCTCAGTGTACATACACTGAGAAGTATGTATCTCTCAGTGTACATACACTGAGAAGTATGTATCTCTCAGTGTACAAACACTGAGAAGTATGTATATCTCAGTGTACATACACTGAGAAGTATGTATCTCTCAGTGTACATACACTGAGAAGTATCTCTCAGTGTACATACACTGAGAAGTATGTATCTCTTAGTGTACATACACTGAGAAGTATGTCTCAGTGTACATACACTGAGAAGTATGTATCTCTCAGTGTACATACACTGAGAAGTATGTATCTCTCAGTGTACATACACTGAGAAGTATGTATCTCTCAGTGTACATACACTGAAAAGTATGTATCTCTCAGTGTACATACACTGAGAAGTATGTCTCAGTGTACATACACTGAGAAGTATGTATCTCTCAGTGTACATACACTGAGAAGTATCTCTCAGTGTACATACACTGAGAAGTATCTCTCAGTGTACATACACTGAGAAGTATCTCTCAGTGTACATACACTGAGAAGTATCTCTCAGTGTACATACACTGAGAAGTATCTCTCAGTGTACATACACTGAGAAGTATCTCTCAGTGTACATACACTGAGAAGTATCTCTCAGTGTACATACACTGAGAAGTATCTCTCAGTGTACATACACTGAGAAGTATGTATCTCTCAGTGTACATACACTGAGAAGTATCTCTCAGTGTACATACACTGAGAGGTATGTATCTCTCAGTGTACATACACTGAGAAGCATGTATCTCTCAGTGTACATACACTGAGAAGCATGTATCTCTCAGTGTACATACACTGAGAAGCATGTATCTCTCAGTGTACATACACTGAGAAGCATGTATCTCTCAGTGTACATACACTGAGAAGCATGTATCTCTCAGTGTACATACACTGAGAAGCATGTATCTCTCAGTGTACATACACTGAGAAGCATGTATCTCTCAGTGTACATACACTGAGAAGCATGTATCTCTCAGTGTACATACACTGAGAAGCATGTATCTATCAGTGTCTATACACTGAGAAGTATGTATCTATCAGTGTATATACACTGAAGTCTGTATACCTTGATGTTTATACGCTGAGAGGTGTGTGTCTCTCTCTCTGTATATAAACTGAGAAGTGAATCGGGGACGGTCAAGATTCCCAGGCAGCGCTCTTGTCTACTCAGCCACGAATGCCACATAGACTGGGCAGCCTGGTTCACAAGCCAGGTTTCTCCCAGCCCGGGCACGCCAGTCAGCCTCAAGCATGGATTGAAAGATCAGAACATACAGGAGGAGATTGAAATATCTTGACTCCATGCTTGAGGCTGACTGACGTGCTCGAGCTGGGAGAAACATGGCTTGTGAACCAGGCTACCCAGTCTATGTGGCATTTGTGTGACCGAGTCCTGCTAACTGCGATCTTTCTCTGTATATACCCGCTTGGTTCATTAATATATATATATATATATATATATATATATATATATATATATATATATATATATATATATATATATATATATATATATATATATATATATATATATATATATATATATATATATATATATATATATATATATATATATATATATATATATATATATATATATATATATATATATATATATATTATTGTGACCACGAAGGAATGCTATTGATCAATAACAACACTGCACTAGCCATGTATATTTATTATTATTAACACGTCGGCCGATTCCCACCAAGGCAGGGTGGCCCGAAAAAGAAAAACTTTCATCATCATTCACTCCATCACTGTCTTGCCAGAAGGGTGCTTTACACTACAGTTTTTAAACTGCAACATTAACACCCCTCCTTCAGAGTGCAGACACTGTACTTCCCATCTCCAGGACTCAAGTCCGGCCTGCCGGTTTCCCTGAACCCCTTCATAAATGTTACTTTGCTCACACTCCAACGGCACGTCGAGCATTAAAACCCATTTGTCTCCATTCCTATCAAATACGCTCACGCATGCTTGCTGGAAGTCCAAGCCCCTTGCACACAAAGCCTCTTTTACCCCCTCCCTCCAACCTTTTCTAGGCCGACCCCTACCCCACCTTCCGTCTACTATAGATTTATACACTCTCGAAATCAATCTGTCTCGTTCCATTCTTTCTGCATGTCCGAACCACCTCAGTAACCCCTCCTCAGCCCTCTGGATAATAGTTTTGGTAATCCTGCACCTCCTAATAATTTCCAAACTACGAACTCTCTGCATTATATACACACCACATATTGCCCTCAGACATGACATCTTCACTGCCTCAAGCCTTCTTCTCGTTGCAACATTCATCACCCATGCTTCACACCCATATAAGAGTGCTGGTATAACTATACTCTTATAAATTCCTCTCTTTGCTTCCACGGACAAAGTTCTTTGTCTCCACAGACTCTTAAGTGCACCACTCACCCTTTTCCCCTCATCAGTTCTATGATTCACCTCATCTTTCATAGACTCATCCGCTGACACGTCCACTCCTAAATATCTGAATACATTCACCTCCTCCATACTCTCTCCCTCCAATCTGATAACCAATCTTTCATCACCTATTTTTTTTTTCCTCATCACTTTATTCTTTCCTTTATTCGCTTTTAATTTTCTTCTTTCGCACACCCTACCAAATTCATCCACCAACCTCTGCAACTTCTCTTCAGAATCTCCCACAAGCACAGTGTCATCAGCAAAAACCAACTGTGATAAATCCCAATTTGTGTTAGATTCTTTATCTTTTAGCCCTACACTTCTTGCCAAGACCCTCGCATTTACTTCTCTTACAACCCCATCTATAAATATATTGAACAACCATGGTCACATCACACATCCTTCTTTTACTGGGAAATAATCTCCCTCTCTCCTACATACTCTAACTTGAGCCTCACTATCCTCGTAAAAACTCTTCAATGCTTTCAGTAACCTACCTCCTATTCCATACACCTGCAACATCTGCCACGTTGCCCCCCCTATCCACCCTGTCATACGCCTTTTCCAAATCCATAAAAGCCACAAAAACCACTTTACCCATATCTGAATACTGTTCACTAATATGTTTCACTGTAAACACCTGGTCCACACACCCCCTACCTTTCCTAAAGCCTCCTTGTTCATCTGCTATCCTACTCTCCGTCTTACTCTTAATTCTTTCAATAATGACTCTACCATACACTTTACCAGGTATATTCAGAAGATTTATTCCCCTAGAATTTTTGCACTCTCTTTTGTCCCCTTTGTCTTTATACAAAGGAACTATGCATGCTCTCTGCCAATCCCTAGGTACCTTACCCTCTTCCATACATTTATTAAATAATAGCACCAACCACTCCAAAACTATATCCCCACCTGCTTTTAACATTTCTATCTTTATCCCATCAATCCCGGCTGCCTTACCCCCTTTCATTTTACCTACTGCCTCACGAACTTCCCCCACACTCACAACTGGCTCTTCCTCACTCCTACAAGATGTTATTCCTCCTTGCCCTATACACGAAATCACAGCTTCCCTATCTTCATCAACATTTAACAATTCCTCAAAATATTCCCTCCATCTTCCCAATACCTCTAACTCTCCATTTAATAACTCTCATCTCCTAATTTTAACTAACAAATCCGTTCGTTCCCTAAACTTCCTCAACTTATTAAGTTTACTCCACAACTTTTTCTTATTTTCAACAAAATTTGTTGATAACATCTCACCCACTCTCTCACCTGCTCTCGTTTTACATAGCTTCACCACTCTCTTAACCTCTCTTTTTCTCTCCATATACTCTTCCCTCCTTCCATCACTTCTACTTTGTAAAAATCTCTCATATGCTAACTTTTTCTCCCTTACTACTCTCTTTACATCATTATTCCACCAATCGCTCTTCTTCCCTCCCGCACCCACTTTCCTGTAACCACAAACTTCTGCTGAACACTCTAACACTATATTCTTAAACCTACCCCATACATCTTCCTCCATTAGTTGTTTATATCTTACCCTAATTGCCTCCTCTTTTAGTTTACAACCCTTTACCTCTCTCTTTCCTGATGCTTCTATATTCCTTGCATCCCATCTACCTTTTATTCTCACTGTAGGTAGAACTAAAAGTGTTCTGATATATCTGTGGCCCCTCCATAAATGTGTACATCCTGAAGTCTATTCAACAGTCTTTTATTTACCAATACTTAGTCAAACAAACTACTGTCATTATGCCCTATATCATATCATGTATACTTATTTATCTTCTTTTTTCTTAAATTACGTATTACTTATAATTAAACCCCTTTCTATACAAAGTTTAATCAAAGGGCTACCATTATCATTTACACATGGCACCCCAAACTTACCCCCTCTAAACGTTTCTCCTATTTTAACATTTAGGTCCCCCACCACAATTACTCTCTCACTTGGTTCAAAAGTTCCTATACATTTGCCTAGCATCTCCCATAATCCGTCTCTCTTTCCTCTACACTCCTCTCTTCTCCAAATGCATACACGCTTATTATGACCCACTTTTTGCATCCGACCCTAATTTTAATCCATATAATCCTTGAATTAACACATTTATATTCCCTCTTCTCCTTGCATAACTGGTTCTTCAACATTATTGCTACCCCTTCCTTGGCTCTGACTCTCTCAGATAATACTGACTTAATCCCATTTATTTCTCCCCACTGAAACTCGCCTGCCCCCCCCCCTTCAGCTTTGTATCGCTTAGGGCCAGGACATCCAACTTCTTTTCATTGATAACATAAGCAATCATTTGTTTCTTGTCATCTGCACTACATCCACGCACATTCAAGCATCCCAGTTTTATAAAGTTTTTCTTCTCTTTTTTAGTAAATGGTTACTAGTCCATTGCTCCCGGCATTTTAATCGCCTCATACGACACGCATGGCTTACGGAGGAAAGACTCTTTTCCACTTCCCTTTGGCCCTAAGCGAAACAAAGCTGAAGGAGGTAAGATAAGATAAGATAAGATAAGATTTCGTTCGGATTTTTAACCCCAGAGGGTTAGCCACCCAGGATAACCCAAGAAAGTCAGTGCGTCATCGAGGACTGTCTAACTTATTTCCATTGGGTCCTTAATCTTGTCCCCCAGGATGCGACCCACACCAGTCGACTAACACCCAGGTACCTATTTGCTGCTAGGTGAACAGGACAACAGGTGTAAGGAAACATGTCGAATGTTTCCACCCGCCGGGAATCGAACCCGGGCTCTCCGTGTGTGAAGCGGGAGCTTTAGCCACCAGGCCACCGGTGGGGAGAAATAAATGGGATTAAATCTAGAGTATCTGAGAGAGTTAGAGCTAAGGAAGGGGTAGCAATAATGTTGAAGGATCAGTTATGGAACGAGAAAAGAGAATATGAATGTGTAAATTCAAGGATTATGTGGATTAAAGTAAAGGTTGGATGCGAAAAGTGGGTCATAATAAGCGTGGATGCACCTGGAGAAGAGAGGAATCTAGAGGAGAGAGAGAGATTTTGGGAGATGTTAAGTGAATGTATAGGAACCTTTGAATCAAGTGAGAGAGTAATTGTGGTATGGGACCTGAATGCTAAAGTAGGAGAAACTTTTAGAGAGGGTGTGGTAGGTAAGTTTGGGGTGCCAGGTGTAAATGATAATGGGAGCCCTTTGAACTTTGTATAGAAAGGGGTTTAGTTATAGGTAATACATATTTTAAGAAAAAGAGGATAAATAAGTATACAATATATAAATAAGTATACAATATATATGATGTAGGGCGAAATGACAGTAGTTTGTTGGATTATGTATTGGTAGATAAAAGACTGTTGAGTAGACTTCAGGATGTACATGTTTATAGAGGGGCCACAGATATATCAGATCACTTTTTAGTTGTAGCTACACTGAGAGTAAAAGGTAGATGGGATACAAGGAGAATAGAAGCATCAGGTAGGAGAGAGGTGAAGGTTTATAAACTAAAAGAGGAGGCAGTTAGGGTAAGATATAAACAACTATTGGAAGATAGATGGGCTAATGAGAGCATAGGCAATGGGGTCGATGAGGTATGGGGTAGGTGTAAAAATGTAGTGTTAGAGTGTTCAGCAGAAGTTTGTGGTTACAGGAAAGTGGGTGCGGGAAGGAAGTGGAGCTACTGGTGAAATGATGATGTAAAGAGAGTAGTAAGGGAGAAAAAGTTAGCATATGAGAAGTTTTTACAAAGTAGAAGTGATGCAAGGAGGGAAGAGTATATGGAGAAAAACAGAGGTTAAGAGAGTGGTGAAGCAATGTAAAAAGAGAGCAAATGAGAGAGTTGGTGAGATGTTATCAACAAATTTTGTTGAAAATAAGAAAAAGTTTTGGAGTGAGATTAACAAGTTAAGGAAGCCTAGAGAACAAATGGATTTGTCAGTTAAAAATGTGAGAGGAGAGTTATTAAATGGAGAGGTAGAGGTATTGGGAAAATGGAGGGAATATTTTGAGGAATTGTTTAATGTTGATGAAGATAGGGAAGTTGCGATTTCGTGAATAGGGCAAGGAGGAATAACATCTTGTAGGAGTGAGGAAGAGCCAGTTGTGAGTGTGCGGGAAGTTCGTGAGGCAGTAGGTAAAATGAAAGTGCGTAAGGCAGCTGGGATTGATGGGATAAAGATAGAAATGTTAAAAGCAGGTGGGGATATAGTTTTGGAGTGGTTGGTGCTATTATTTAATAAATGTATGGAAGAGGGTAAGGTACCTAGGGATTGGCAGAGAGCATGCATAGTTCCTTTGTATAAAGGCAAAGGGGACAAAAGAGAGTGCAAAAATTATAGGGGCATAAGTCTGTTGAGTATACCTGGTAAAGTGTATGGTAGAGTTATTATTGAAAGAATTAAGAGTAAGACGGAGAATAGGATAGCAGATGAACAAGGAGGCTTTAGGAAATGTAGGGTGTGTGTGGACCAGGTGTTTACAGTGAAACATATAAGTGAACAGTATTTAGATAAGGCTAAACAGGTTTTTGTGGCATTTATGGATTTGGAAAAGGCATATGACAGGGTGGATAGGGGGGCAATGTGGCAGATGTTGCAGATGTATGGTATAGGAGGTAGGTTACTGAAAGCAGTGAAGAGTTTTTACGAGGATAGTGAGGCTCAGGTTAAAGTATGTAGGAAAGAGGGAGATTATTTCCCAGTAAAAGTAGGCCTTAGACAAGGATGTGTGATGTCACCGTGGTTGTTCAATATATTTATAGATGGGGTTGTAAGAGAAGTAAATGCGAGGGTCTTGGCAAGAAACGTGGAGTTAAAAGATAAAGAATCACACATAAACTGGGAGTTGTCACAGTTGCTCTTTGCTGATGACACTGTGCTCTTGGGTGATTCTGAAGAGAAGTTGCAGAGGTTGGTGGATGAATTTGGTAGGGTATGTAAAAGAAGAAAATTGAAAGTGAATACAAGAAAGAGTAAGGTTATGAGGATAACATAAAAGTTTAGGTGATGAAAGATTGGATATCAGATTGGAGGGAGAGAGAATGGAGGGGGTGAATGTATTCAGATATTTGGGGTGGACGTGTCAGCGGATGGGTCTATGAAAGATGAGGTGAATCATAGAATTGATGAGGGGAAAAGGGTGAGCGGTGCACTTAGGAGTCTGTGGAGACAAAGAACTTTGTCCTTGGAGGCAAAGAGGGGAATGTATGAGAGTATAGTTTTACCAACACTCTTATATGGGTGTGAAGCATGGATGATGAATGTTGCAGCAAGGAGAAGGCTGGAGGCAGTGGAGATGTCATGTCTGAGGGTAATGTGTGGTGTGAATATAATACAGAGAATTCGTAGTTTGGAAGTTAGGAGGAGGTGCGGGATTGCCAAAACTGTTGTCCAGAGGGCTGAGGAAAGGTTGTTGAAGTGGTTCGGACATGTAGAGAGAATGGAGCGAAACAGAATGACTTCAAGAGTGTTTCAGTCTGTATTGGAAAGAAGGCAGGGTAGGGGTCGGCCTAGGAAAGGTTGGAGGGAGGGGGTAAAGGAGGTTTTGTGTGCGAGGGGCTTGGACTTCCAGCGGGCATGCGTGAGCATGTTTGATAGGTGTGAATGGAGACAAATGGTTTTTAATACTTGACGTGCTGTTGGAGTGTGAGCAAAGTAACATTTATGAAGGGATTCAGGCCGGACTTGAGTCCTGGAGATGGGAAGTACAGTGCCTGCACTCTGAAGGAGGGGTGTTAATGTTGCAGTTTAAAATCTGTAGTGTAAAGCACCCTTCTGGCAAGACAGTGATGGAGTGAATGATGGTGAAAGTTTTTCTTTTTCGGGCCACCCTGCCTTGGTGGGAATCGGCCAGTGTGTTAATAATAATAATAATAAATATATATATATATATATATATATATATATATATATATATATATATATATATATATATATATATATATATATATATATATATATATATATATGCAAAACAACCACTCTGAAAGAATAGAGAAATTCCAAGCGCTTTCGTGACTACTCACATTATCAAGGAACTATGAAAGTGAAGCATCCAAGGAAGCTATATAAGGGGTCCGGCCAGCACCTCACTATCAGATCCCACAACGGTTAAACACGTGACGCGCGGCGAGCCAACTTGGATAGGTCCTTTGCACAACTCACCCCACAAACTATTCTACCCAAGAAAATTTAAAAATTATTTGTCCAGTGTATTATTAAATTCTTCCCAAATCCTATTAATTATAAATGGATCTAATTTATATAAACCAAAGGAAATATTCATATTATTGTCAAAACTGCTTTTTATGAAGCAAGATTCAATTATATTCAATTATATTCTTGTTTCATAAAAAGCAGTTTTGACAATAATATGAATATTTCCTTTGGTTTATATAAATTAGATCCATTTATAATTAATAGAATTTGGGAAGAATTTAATAATACACTGGACAAATAATTTTTAAATTTTCTTGGGTAGAATAGTTTGTGGGGTGAGTTGTGCAAAGGACCTATCCAAGTTTTCTCGCCGCGCGTCACGTGTTTAACCGTTGTGGGATCTGATAGTGAGGTGCTGGCCAGACCCCTTATAGCTTCCTTGGATGCTTTACTTTCATAGTTCCTTGATAATGTGAGTAGTCACGAAAGCGCTTGGAATTTCTGTATTCTTTCAGAGTGGTTGTTTTGCATATTCTGAAATCACCTGTTTACTGTGATCTTATTGCATATATATATATATATATATATATATATATATATATATATATATATATATATATATATATATATATATATATATATATATAAACAAGGGTTGGAAGAAAGATGGGCTAGTGAGAACATAGGGAATGAGTTTCAAAAGGTATGGGGTAGATTTAAGAATGTAGTGTTAGACATTTTCAGGAGAAGTTTGTGATTGCAGGGAGAGAGAAGAAGAGCGATTGTTGGAATGTTAAGTAATGAGAGTAGTAAGAGAGAAAAAGTTAGTATGAGAGGTTTTTACAAAGTAGAAGTGATACAGGATGGATGAGTGTATGAAGAGAAAAAGGAAGGTTAAGAGAGTGGTGAAGGAATGTAAAAGGAGAGCAAATGAGAGAGTGGGTGAGATGCTATCAACAAATATTGTTGAGAATAAAAAAAAAAGTTTTGGAGTGAGATTAATAAGATGAGAAAGCTTAGGGACCGAATGAATTTGTCAGTTCAAAATAGGAGAGGAGAGTTATTAGATGGAGAGTAGAGGGATAGGGAAGATAGATGGAATATTTTGGGGAACTGTTAAATGTTGAGGAAGATAGAGAAGCTGTGATTTTCGAACATTGGGCAGGGATATATAACAACTTGTAAGAGTGAGGAAGAGTCAGTTGTTAGTGTGGGGGAAGTGCGTGAAGCAGTGGGTAGAATGACAGGGAAATAAAGTAGCTGGGATTGATAAGATGAAGGCAGAAATGTTAAAAGCATGTGTGGTTATAGTTGGTTTTAGTTTTGGAGTGGGTGGTGCTTTTATTTAATGTATGGAAGAGAGGAAGGTACCTAGGGATTGGCAGAGAGCATGCATAGTTACTTTGTATAAAGGCACTGGGGACAAAAGAGAGTGTAAAAATTATAGGAGAATAAGCCTGTTATCATTGAAAGAATATAGAGTAAGATGGAGAGTAGGATCCTAGATGAACAAGGAGGCTTTAACGGGGATATAGCCCAAGTGTTGACAGTGAAACATGTAGGTGAACAGTATTGAGATAAGGGTATAGAGGTTTTTGTGGCATTTATGGATTTGGAAAAGGCATATGATAGGGTGGATAGGGGAGCAATGTGGCAGATGTTGCAAATATATAAAATAGGTGATAATTTACTGCAAGAAAGCGAAGAGTTTTTATGAAGATAGTGAGGCTTGGGTTAGAGTGTAGTAGGAGACAGAGAAAAAGATTATTTCTCAGTAAAAGTAGACCTTAGACAGGGATGTGTGACGTCACCGTGGTTGTTCAATATTATTATAGGTGAGGTTGTAAGAGAAGTGAATGCTCGGGTGTTGGCAAGAGGTGTGGGGTTAAAAGATAAAGAATCTAACACAAAGTGGGAGTTGATAAGTAAGACACATGTGCAAAGGTTAGGTATCTGTATTCCGAAACGTTTCGCCTACATAGTAGGCTTCTTCAATCGAGTACAGAAAAGTTGGCAGAAGCGGCAGAGATGTGAAAACGATGTAATCGGTCCATCACCCTTGAAGACGTAGCTTTGAGGTGGTCAGTCCCTCAGCCTGGAGAAGAGATTTTGTTCATTTTGTTTCATAGTCTGGAAAAAAGTGAAGTTGAAGTGACAGTATGGAGACGTATACACTATCAGAGAGTGATATGTAGTCCACTAGTAGAAGAAAAAAAATATATTCATTGAGAGGTCAGGTACTTCTCAAATCCAACAATTCTAACTTGAAAAAGTTGTCCAAGATGTTTTCTGTTCTTTACCAAGATACCATTGTGTTGCTGTGCCTGACAAAGAATATTAAAACTGTGTACAATATCGACTGGTTGGTAAAACGACACATGTACCAACCTGAATCGGTGAGAAACGGCTGATGTGTTAATAAAAATGTTTGTATACTGTAGTCTCTTCTCAAGGACGTTGTCTTTTTGCTAGTATTAAAAATTTTCAGCAGGTAATGAACATTTTGTCAAGGAGAACACCAAACTCTTGTTTGTTTCCATGTCATGAAAATACACCACTTCACCAACACCACTTCACCAACACCACTTCACCAACACCACTTCACCAACACCACTTCACCAACACCACTTCACCAACACCACTTCACCAACACCACTTCACCAACACCACTTCACCAACACCACTTCACCAACACCACTTCACCAACACCACTTCACCAACACCACTTCACCAACACCACTTCACCAACACAACTTCACCAACACCACTTCACCAACACCACTTCAACACCACTTCACCAACACCACTTCACCACCACGCCACGGACACATCAACACATTTTCTTTAGAACAATAAACCCCCAGCAACAGGAAAGCAATATATGTATATTTAGGGAAACTTGAATAACAGATAACTATGAATGTTGTGTTGGCGTAATAATTAGTGGGTACTGACTTGTCTTGGTACAGGAAGGAGGCATTCTTCACACCGCTGCCCACGGCTGCCCGCACACGCCAGACACGCTTCCGTTGGTGGCAGGGATACAACGACATGATGTTAGGAGACGACCCTTCTCAGGGTGAGTACGACCCTTCCAGAAGCGAGTACTACCCTGTCCAGTGTGAGTACGACCATAACCAGTGAGTACGACCTCTGCCAGACTGAGTATGACCCCGCCCTCAGAAAGTATAACCTGCTCAGGGTCACTACGACTATGGTTTTTCTCAGAATAAATACCTGCTTTTTGATCAGTGCTAGCAGAACACAGGTGTAGTCTTGTGGCCTGCTCACCTGGTTGTAGCCCGATAACCAAGTCAGCAGCGAGTACATACTTATAAATTTCCCCCTCACAAAACAGCATGCAAGTATATGTACAATGTATATACAATATGTGCAAAGCAAGTTTTTACAAGTGAGAGACACAGTAAGAACTGTGGCCAACCAGACCTAAGGTAAGTCTGCCGCCAATGTTGATTCGTGAGTGTAGAACATTGATTTACAAATTTGGTGGACTTCCTTGTGATTGGCTGGATTGAACCAAGGTGCTAGCATAACAAGACCCCCCCCCCCTTGTTATACTCTTAGCACCCTGGTTCACTGGTCGGGAGGCAGCCTATATGGGTGTGTGACATACGCCGAATAAAATATATCGTGTTAAGTAAAAGGACACATGTGCAACTAATGCTACCCAAGCCATAACTTTTGTAACCTTTCTTTCTCATGTACCAGCTGACTTTTCCACCACATGTACAACTACTATTACTACCTCTGCTTGTACTACACCCAGGGCCAGATTACCGCATAGGCAAACTAGGCATTTGCCTAGGGCCCCACGCATTTGGGGGCCCCGCGGTCCAAGGGGTTCAGGGGCTCATCCAAGACTGCGCACATGGTGCAAGTGCAAAGGGGTCCCTACCTAAAAAGTTCAAGTGTTTGGAGAGTAAAATTGATTTTTAAAAATTAATCAAAACAAAAATAAATAATGAAATAAAAAAAAAAATAAACCTAACCATAGATGGCAACACTCAACACGTCTTTGTTTACATCAGAACAGCTGTGTTTTCCCGCTAATGGCTGAGTATGGGAGATTCCTCTCCAATTTTCTGTAGTAATTACACGTTATCTAGACTTGTACTGTGACAAATTAACTGAAGTGTTGTTGATAGACATTGATGTGTATGGATAAATGTTTGTTTCTGCCTCTAAATGTTAAGGGAGGTACCTGATAGGGTTACTTGACCAGTAAAGACGCATGGACCAGTCAAGACGCATGGACCAGTAAAGACGCATTTTTGGTAAAAATACTATAAAGAAAAACCTAAAAACGCAAACTGACTTCCGTTTGTAGGTTTTAAAAGCACTTTGTCCTGTCTTTAAGTCTTTATCATTTCAATAACAGATCTCAATTGATTGATGTTCTACATCACTTCCGTCGCAAATGCTTAGTTTTCAAGTTGCGACGGAAGTGATGTAGAACATCAATTAATTTACTACATATTTCCCCAGAAACACATAAGCCACATCAGAAAATCATTGGTTGGGTGAAACTGAGAATTGTCCCTGCATTCTTTAATTCTCATGTCCTTATCTATGGTGGTAGGCCATATATCATGCAAAACATAATGATTAGTTTAGTTATGAAAATGGTAATATAAATACCATTGTGCATTGTTCTTGGACTCAGTATGATTTCTGTTTAAGTAAATTGGAGATCAAGGAGGATGAATTAGTAAAATATTCGTAGCCCAAATCACTAACCTAATCTATGGTAAAAGTTCTGTATATGACTCCTTTCTGGTAACGTTTTGAATTTTTAGATGCTCCGTTCAACAATGAGCCAAGACAAATTGTGTAACCTAGCCTTGTTGACCATTGAGTCTGATCTAACAAGAAATATTAATTTTCAGAATATAATTGATGATTTTGCCAATATGAAATCCAGAAAAAAGTTTATTTAAGAAGTGCCTGTGAATATAAACAATTCTTTACTTTCTTGAGTTTATATGATCTGATAGTCTTATGTATGATGCAATGATAACAACAATGGTCAGTGATTTATAAAGGGAATAATAGTGCTGTAGTGGTTATGCTGAATATAATAGGTACATGATGTCACTACTTTAATAGCCTAATCTAGTAATACTATGCTGTCTTGAGTTTATTCTCTTTAAAATGCATGATTTAACAAGATAGTTATAATGGCTGTTGGTAAATGGTTTTGGTTGTGTTGATGTACTTTCCCTATTAAATTTAATCTAAATAGCCAGAATGTATTTAATTAGACCTTAAACAGGCTCACACTGACCCCCCCCCCCACCCCGAAGCTGGAAGGGGTCGCTTCGCTTACCCGTAACTCAAAGGGGCCCCGCCAATCTGAATAGCCTAGGGCCCGGAGACTTCTTAATCTGGCCCTGACTACACCTCACTCAAAGCCTATATATACCCTCTGTGTCCATGTACATTTGTAACAGCTTGACAAAGCTCCTGGAGAGCGAAACGTTGCCACAATAAAATGTCACATTAGTTGCACTTGTGCCCTTATACTTAACATATTGTCTGTAATTCTACCAATATTAATACAACATATATCGTACTCTCAGCACACCAGATAACTCCCGGATGAGGTATGAAACAAATATCTCTTAATGACTCTTAACAGAGGTTTAGGTTAACAGTCGGCGCGCGGAGTAAAAAAAAAATCGAAAAATACGAAAATTGAGTTAATGTTACCAAAAAATAGCTGAACTTTCTGGCAACACTCTGGTATAATTATTATCCTTGTACGATGTTTCTAAAAGGAATTACAGTCATTTATAACAGGCATGGTGACAGCGCCTTGCTTAACATTGCATAACAAGCGCTGACGCAGCATTTTTCCCCCCGTTATTTTTATCGTTTTCTTATATCTTTATGTCTAATATAAACGGATCACCTATCACAAAGCTAACAGAGGGAAAATTCTTAGGAAGCCACCTTGATAATAGACTCAAATTTCATACACATATACAACAAATTTCTAAGAAAATTTCCAAGACCGTAGGCATACTATCGAAGATACGGTACTATGTTCCACAGTCAGCCCTCCTGGCCCTATATCACTCTCTTATTTACCCCTATCTCACCTATGGAATTTGTGCATGGGGCTCAACAACAATTAACCATCTCAGACCACTAATTACCCAACAAAAGACTGCAGTCAGAATGATAACAAATTCTCACTACAGGCAGCACACTCCACCAATATTCAATACACTAAACCTTCTCACCATACAAAACATCCATACTTATTACTGCACCTATTACATACATAGAACACTTAACTCTGATATTAACCCTCCCCTCAAACATCTCCTTACCAACCTCAACAGAACACATGACCATAACACAAGGCACAGATCACTCTTTGATGTTCCTCGTGTCCATCTCACGCTATGCAAAAACTCAATGCACATAAAAGGCCCTAAAATCTGGAATTCATTACCTGTAAATATAAAAGAAACACTACCTGTTCATAAATTCAAGTCTCTTCTCAAAGATCACTTACTCACCCAAAACCAAATAAATACTGAATAACTGAACCTTATAAATTGTATATCTTAAATGTTTCTCACAATTATATCACATAAATGTTAAACCTAAAACCCAATCTAACATAATACTCCATTCGACTGAATGTACAGCAGTGCATGCAACCATAGGACCTGTCTTTGTAATACTCATTTGTATTTTATAGTTATCTGTTTACAATAATGTCTTATCACTGATTTCATCATTGTTTATTTATTTATTTATTTATTTATTTATTTATTAACAATTTGAGCACACATACAGAGGTACAAAAAAATACAGATAAGAGCACCATGCCAAAGCCACTTATACTATGCATAGCATTACGGGCTGGCTTAAAATTAACTTAAGATTAACTAAGCAATGATGAAATCAGTGATAAAACATTAATGTAAACAGATTACTATAAAGCACAAGTGAGTATTACAAAGACAGGTCATATGGTTGCATGCATTGTTGTACATTCAGTCGTATGAAGTATTCTGTTAGGTACTGTATTTAAAAAATAATAAAGTTAGATTGGGTTTTAGGTTTAACATTTATGTGATATAATTGTGAGAAACATTTAAGATATACAATTTATAAGGTTCAGTTATTCAGTATTTATTTGGTTTTGGGTGAGTAAGTGATCTTTGAGAAGAGACTTGAATTTATAAACAGGTAGTGTTTCTTTTATATTTACAGGTAATGAATTCCAGATTTTAGGGCCTTTTATGTGCATTGAGTTTTTGCATAGCGTGAGATGGACACGAGGAACATCAAAGAGTGATCTGTGCCTTGTGTTATGGTCATGTGTTCTGTTGAGGTTGGCAAGGAGATGTTTGAGGGGAGGGTTAATACCAGAGTTAAGTGTTCTATGTATGTAATAGGTGCAGTAATAAGTATGGATGTTTTGTATGGTGAGTAGGTTTAGTGTATTGAATATTGGTGGAGTGTGCTGCCTGTAGTGAGAATTTGTTATCATTCTAACTGCAGCCTTTTGTTGGGTAATTAGTGGTCTGAGATGGTTAATTGTTGTTGAGCCCCATGCACAAATTTCATAGGTGAGATAGGGGTAAATAAGAGAGTGATATAGGGCCAGGAGGGCTGACTGTGGAACATAATACCGTATCTTCGATAGTATGCCTACAGTCTTGGAAATTTTCTTAGAAATTTGTTGTATATGTGTATGAAATTTGAGTCTATTATCAAGGTGGATTCCTAAGAATTTTCCCTCTGTTAGCTTTGTGATAGGTGATCCGTTTATCATTATGTTAAGAGGGACATCTGTAGCTCTGTTACCAAACTGAATGAAGTAGGTTTTGTCAATGTTTAGTGTAAGTTTGTTAGTCCTCATCCAGGTAGATATTTTCTGTAATTCGGTATTTACAGTATTGGGTAGCATGACTGGGCTCGGGTGAGAGAAGACGTATGTAGTGTCATCTGCAAATAGTGCGGGTTTGAGTAATTGCGAGGCATTTGGAAGGTCATTTATGTATAGGGGAAAGAGAAGAGGGCCAAGGACACTTCCCTGTGGGACACCAACTGTAATTGGTTGTGCGGAAGAGCTTGCCCTATTTGCGTACACATATTGGCTTCTGTTGCTGAGGTATGACTTGAGGTAGTTGAGGGAGTGCCCTCTTATACCATAGTGTGACAATTTTACGTGGAGCAAGTCATGGTCAACTGTATCAAAAGCTTTACGTAAGTCAATGAAGATCCCCAGTGGGACTTCTTTTTTCTCTATTGCAGTGTATATATGTTCTAGCATGTATATAATAGCATCATTAGTATTTTTATTAGGCCTGAATCCAAATTGGCTGGGGTTGAGTACGTTTTGGGAGATAAGGTAGGAGTAGATTCGTTTATGAATTAATTTTTCGAAGATTTTTGAGAGATGGTGTAAGTTGGATATTGGCCTATAGTTATTCAACTCTGTTTGGTCTCCTCCTTTGTGGATCGGGGTGACCCTTGCTATTTTGAGTACTGTAGGGAAGGTGGAGGATTCAATGGATTTGTTAAAGAGTGTTGCAATGATTGGTGATAGCACTTGTGACACTTTTTTGTATATAAAGGGTGGTAAGGTATTTAAATCTCCTGCCTTGTTTTTTAGTGCGGGTTAGTATGGGTTAGTCGGAGCTAGGAACAGTGTGTTCGGGTAGTTGCCAGTGAGGTAGTCATTTGGTGGGGTATCTGAGCTTGGGATTTTATTGGCAAGGTTTTGTCCTATAGTGGAGAAGAAATCATTGAGTCTGTTTGCTGTTTCTGTTGGTGGGAGTTGGGGTTCATCTGATTTTGCTAATTTTATTTCGCTATTTCGTGATATGTTTTTTGTTCCTAGAATTTCTGATAGGGTTTTCCAGGTCTTTTTTATATCACCTCGTAAGTTGGATAATCTGTTCTCATAATACAATTTTTTTGCCCTTCTTATCAGGCTGGTTAGGATTGACGAGTAACGTTTTGTTTGGTCTCTGGTTATGTGACCCATTCTGTACTGTTTTTCATATTGGTGTTTTGTATTTATGGATTTGAGAATGCTGGGTGTTAGCCAGGGACTGTTCAGTCTCTTAGCTGTCATCTGTTTAGTTTTTTTAGGGCAGTGTTTGTTATAGAGGTATTGGGTCTTTTTTAGAAAATTATTAATACATTCGTCAATATCTGTATAGATTTCTAGCTCAGTGTGCCAGTCAATGTTTGCTACTGCTGTTGTGAAGTTATTAATGGCTACCTCATTGTGAAGTCTGAAGGTGACTTCAGTAGTGTCTTGGGGTAGTTTACCAAGAGTTGTTATGAGGAAAGTAGGGTAGTGGTCTGTGGTATTATCTGTAATTATGCCTGATTTTAATCTTAAGTTAATCTTAAGTTAATTTTAAGCCAGCCCGTAATGCTATGCATATAAGTGGCTTTGGCATGCTGCTCTTACCTGTATTTTTTTGTATCTCTGTATGTATGCTCAAATTACTAAATAAATAAATAAATAAATAAATAAATAAATAATACAAATTCACCGTCTGAGATCATGCCAGAGTGGGCGGAGCTAATATGGTCAAGGAACCAATCGGGAACCCCTGGGTATAGTGCCCAAAATGGCCGACACCACTAGCCAAGAAAATATTCCATACCCACGCTAATATCAATTATAAAGCTTATTTACCTATCACAACTGATCTAATATGACAAAATGCGATATAATAATAGCATAGAAACAAAAAAAGTACACCAGAAAAAATAATATATAGCATAATATGACGCCCCTGAAGGTGAAAAGACCCATTCTCATCAGTGATGATAGAAAACGTAAATTTACAATGGTTAACTGTAATAAACACTCGTAGGTCACGGAAAAAGTGTAAAAGAAAGCTAATTTTTTCGGGGAAAAAAAATTTTCCCGGGCACCTGGGGTGCCGCGCGCTACGGCCTATATCTCGGAAGTAAGTTATTTAGCTATTTAGGGTCAATCCATCCTTATTTATGAGTGAATTGACTTGATTTTGACTACAAGCATAGAAGAATGATTGCTTTACAATGTAAAGTGTTCCTTTCTGAACTATCCCAAATATTTTTAGATTTATGTGGGCAACAAGACCGACATCTTACAAAATGTCAAAAAAAGTTATGAAACTTTATTTTTTTTTAGCATGAAGATAAGGTTTATTTTAGAATTGGTACACTTTTCGTGATGGAATTAGAAGTGTTCTATCAGCAGCAAGTGTCAAAACCACTTTTCCAAGTACCACTGAGTACAAGCCCGCTGCCAAATGCAATTTTTCGTAAATTTTTGCATATTTCATTTCCTTTTTGGCCGATATGTTTGAAACTTCAGCGCAGGATACTCGATATAAGCTTCTAATAGTACACCAAAAATGAACGTAATCGGTTGACAAATGAAGGGGTCGAGATGTTACCCCTCAGGCTCACCACCAAAGATGTCTGGGCTCCATTCCTGGCTGAGTGATGTGCATGGCAAGCCTTCTTCCACCTGCTGTCCCTCTTCATCCACAACAAACATGTATCTGGAAGTTCAGTCGACTGTTGTGGGTCGTGTCAGAGGAAGATTTAAAGAATCACAACGGAAATATAACCCACTGCTTCACTTCCCTAGTTTATTATGACTATAACGATCCAGGGAGGGTATTATTAGTTATTCTGAGTGCGTTTGTAAGATAAGATAAGATTTCGTTCGGATTTTTAACTCCGGAGGGTTAGCCACCCAGGATAACCCAAGAAAGTCGGTGCGTCATCGAGGACTTAACTTATTTCCATTGGGGTCCTTATTAATCTTGTGCCCCAGGATGCGACCCACACCAGTCTACTAACACCCAGGTACCTATTTGCTGCTAGGTGAACAGGACAACAGGTGTAAGGAAACGCGTCGAAATGTTTCCACCCGTCGGGAATCGAACCCAGGCCCTCCGTGTGTGAAGCGGGAGCTTTAGCCACCAGGCTATTTGTACTCACCTATTGTGGTTGCAGAGGTCGATTCACAGCTTCTAACCCCCAGCTCTTCGCTGGTCGCTACTAGGTCCATTTTGACCCCGTAGCCTGAACTCTGCCTGCGGTCTTCTTTGACCTTCCCAACTCTTCATGACTTTGCACTTGGTGGGATTAAACTCCAGGAGCCAGTTGCTGGACCAGGCTATCAGCCGTTCCAGGTTCATTTTAGTTCTACCTGATCCTCATCCGCATTAGCTTCACGTCGTCTGCACACAGGGATACCTTTGAATCTATCCCTGCCGTCAAGTCATATATATATATACCAGAAACAGCAACGACCCTAGGACTGACTCTTGTGGCACCCCACTCGTCACAAGCGCCCGCTCTGATACCTCGTCACGTACCATCACTCGTTGTTTCCTTCCTGACAGGTATTCTCTGATCAACTGCAGTGCCTTTCCTGTTATTTCTGCCTGCTCCTCTAGCTTTTGCGCTAATGTCTTGTGCAGAACTGTGTCTAAAGCCTTCTTACAGTCCAAGAAAATACAGTCTACCCACCCCTCTCTCTCCTGCCTTACTCCTGTCACCTTGTAAAACTCCAGTAGGTTTGTGACACAGGATTTCCCCTCTCTAAAACCATGCTGGTTATCATGTATAAGCTCATTCCTTTCTAGGTGCTCTACCAGTCTCTGATAAGCTTCTCCATTACTCTGCAGAGTATACATGTCAATGACACTGATTCTGTATTTTAATGCTATCTGCCTGTCTCCTTTCAAAAAGATAGAGACTCATTTGCTGTCTTCCACACCTCAGGTAGTTGCCCTGTTTCGATAAGTGTGCTGAAGATTGTTGTTAGTGGCACACACAGCACCTCCGTTCCCTCTCTCAGGATCCATGGAGAGATGTTGCCCAGTCCCACCGACTTTGAGGTATCTAGTTCACTTAGCAACCTCTTTACTCCCTCCTCGGTTGTGTGTGGTGTGTCCAACAGCTATTGGTGTACCCTACCATTCCGGTTTACTGTTGTCCAGTTTGACTCCACTGAAAATACTTCCTTAAATCTTGTGTTTAGCTCTTCACATCCTTCTTTATCTTTTCTTGTGATCTCCCCTCAGTCCTTCCACAGCCTGATTATCTGGTTCTTGATTGTTGTTTTCCTCCTGATGTGGCTGTACAACAACTCTGGGTCAGATTTGGCTTTCGATGATATGTCATTCTCATACTGCTGCTGGGCCTCCCTCCTTATCCATGAATATTTATTTCTGGCTCTTCGAGTAATCTTCTTATTTTCTGGGGTCCTTTGTCTTCTATACTTTTTTCCATTCTCTATAACACTTAGTTTTGGCCTCTCTACACCTTTGGGTGAATCATGAGCTCGTTCTGGTCTTCCCATTAATTCTGATGTCCTTAGGTACAAACCTCTCCTCCAGCTCTTTGCATTTTGTGGTCATGTATTCCATCATTTCATTCACTGTTTTTTCACCAGTTCTCTCTCCCACTGTAACTCATGCAGGCAATTCCTCATGCCTGTGAAGTCCCCTCTTTTGTAGTTTGGCTTCTCCTGTTCTACTCATGCTGCTTTCCCCTCTACTTTTACCTCTACAAAGTATTTGAAGCTCAGGTCCACGTGATCACTGGCTCCAAGGGGCCTTTCAGATGTGATGTCCCTAATGTCTGAACTACTCAAGGTGAATATGAAGTTCATCTTCGCTGGTTTATCCTCTCCTCTCTCTCTGGTAGTGTCCCTAACATGTTGTGCATGGGGATTTCCAGCACCACTTCCTTCATCTTAGCCCTTCACGTTTCTGGTCCCTCCTGTAGCTCCAGGTTTTCCCAGTCCATTTCCATGTGATTAAAATCACCCATAATTAGTAACTATGCGCTGCCCATGTGGGTCCTTCTGGCAACCTCTGTTGCTTTCATGATACTCTTGGCCTCCTGCTATTCAGTGGCAAGTTATAAATCACTGCAATCACTACCTTGGGACCCCAAGTCTTAAGTGTTCCTACTGTGTAGTCCCTTAGTTCCTCTCTGTCCAATCCATCCACTTTCTCAAAACCCTACTGGTTTTTTTTTTGTTGAGCATTGCAACTCTTCACTTTTGCTCCCTTTGCCTTTCCTTATGTTATGGTATCCGGTTGGAAAGATTGCATCTGTTATCATTTTTGTCAGCTTGGTTTCCATGAGTGCTCTGATGTCTGGGGATACCTCCATGATTCTTTCGTGCCACTCTTCACGCCTCTGCGTTGATGTACCAAACCTTCAGCTTCTTTTCCAGGATTATATTCTGGGAGTTTGTAGAGGCTGGAGAAATGGGAGACCAGACATGCGATGCTGCTGTGTAGGTGGGGTTTGTTCTGGGGAAGGGGCACGGACTGTGAGTGCAGAGTGTAGTTTGATTTGGGTTAGATTGTTTGGTTGTGGTGTTCTGTGAATGGTTCTTTGCGTGGATGTGTTTGCTGGTGATCCTGACTCTGGGTTCCCCTTCCTGTCTCTAGCCTTGTCTCTCTTTCTTGCTCCTTGCATCTTTGTATCCTCTCTCTCAGTTTCTGCTGTTCTCTATGCATTCTGTCGTGGTCGAGGAACATTGACTTGTACTTTGTTTCCTTTAGCACTGTTTGCACTGCAGGATCCTGATTCGTATTGTTTCTGCCCTGAAAACCAATCTGATTGGTCGATTTTTACCCCTCGGGTGTCCCCCGATTCTCTGAAAATTCATCAGCTTAGTTATGTCCTTCTCTCCTATTTGTTTGATAACATTTTCAATCTCTTTTTCCTCTTCCTGTTGCCTTTCTTCACATGTCCTCCCTCTGTGTGTGTGTGTGTGTGTGTGTGTGTGTGTGTGTGTGTGTGTGTGTGTGTGTGTGTGTGTGTGTACTCACCTATTTGTACTCACCTATTTGTGGTTGCAGGGGTCGAGTCCTAGCTCCTGGCCCCGCCTCTTCACCGGTTGCTACTAGACCCTCTCTCTCCCCGCTCCATGAGCTTTATCAAACCTCGTCTTAAAACTGTGTATGGTTCCTGCCTCCACTACGTCATTTTCTAGGCTATTCCACTGCCTTACAACTCTATGACTGAAGAAATACTTCCTACTATCTCTCTGACTCATTTGTGTCTTCAACTGTGTGTGTGTGTGTGTGTGTGTGTGTGTGTGTGTGTGTGTGTGTGTGTGTGTGTGTGTGTGTTCATGTGTGTGCAAGTTCACCGAGTTGTCTTTATGGGGATCGAGACTCGGCTCCTGGTCCTGCCTTAGACTACACTGATAAGCAGTACTGATCTCTGGGCTTTATCATAAAAGTCTTTCCACTCTTCGACCACTCTGAGGCTAAAGAAATATTTCCTTACATCCCTATGGCTCATCTGTGTCTTCAGTTTTCACCTGTGTAGGCGAGGCCACAACATGCAGGAGGAGAATGACAGAGATGTTTGAGGCTCACTGGTGTACCCGGCGTCAGCAAGGAACATGACTTATCATCATGCTGGCTTCTTAACCTTATTAAGCATCTGTAGCTGAGTCGTTTAAGGCATCACGTTGCCAGCTATCTACACTCGTGGTGATCTGGTAGTCCTGGTGTCTGAGATATATATATATATATATATATATATATTTATATATATATATATATTTATATATATATATGTGTGTGTGTGTGTGTGTGTGTGTGTGTGTGTGTGTGTGTGTGTGTGTGTGTGTGTGTGTGTGTGTGTGTGTGTGTGTGTTTGTGTGTGTGTGTGTGTACACAAATATAAATCTCGGCATTCGTTTCCATTTATATGTATATCGGACAGAGGAGCGAGCAGAATGGCACTTGGACAACGTAATGGCACTGGCTAACGAGACACTGCCACTCACCCTCTACGACGCCTTCGATGGTAATAGATCAGAGGCCAGGCCATGGTTCCAGCAGGCCGGAGCCTCCGTCACTCCAGCCTGTGGCAGGAATACCAGTGTTCTACTCTTCTCTGGACAGCAAGGTATTATTATCATTATTATTAGTAGTAATAGTAATAAAGTTATTATTATTATTATCCTTATTATTATTATTATTATTATTATTATTATTATTAGTAGTAGTAGTAGTAGTAGTAGTAGTAGTAGTAGAAGCAGTAGTAGTAGTAGTAGTAGTAGTAGTAGTAGTAGTAGTAGTAGTAGTAGTAGTAGTAGAAGCAGTAGTAGTAGTAGTAGTAGTAGTAGTAGTAGTAGTAGTAGTAGTAGTAGAAGCAGTAGTAGTAGTAGTAGTAGTAGTAGTAGTAGAAGCAGTAGTAGTAGTAGTAGTAGCAGTAGTAGTAGTAGAAGCAGTAGTAGTAGTAGTAGTAGTAGTAGTAGTAGTAGTAGTAGTAGTAGTAGAAGTAGTAGTAGTAGTAGAAGCAGTAGTAGTAGTAGTAGTAGTAGTAGTAGTAGTAGTAGTAGTAGTAGTAGAAGTAGTAGTAGTAGTAGTAGTAGTAGTAGTAGTAGTAGTAGTAGTAGTAGTAGTAGTAGTAGTAGTAGTAGTAGTAGTAGTAGTAGTAGTAGTAGTAGTAGTAGTAGTAGTAGTAGTAGTAGTAGAAGCAGTAGTAGTAGTAGTAGTAGTAGTAGTAGTAGTAGTAGTAGTAGAAGCAGTAGTAGTAGTAGTAGTAGTAGTAGTAGTAGTAGAAGTAGTAGTAGTAGTAGAAGCAGTAGTAGTAGTAGTAGTAGTAGTAGTAGTAGTAGTAGTAGTAGTAGTAGTAGTAGTAGTAGTAGTAGTAGTAGTAGTAGTAGTAGTAGAAGCAGTAGTAGTAGAAGCAGTAGTAGTAGTAGTAGTAGTAGTAGTAGTAGTAGTAGTAGTAGTAGTAGAAGTAGTAGTAGTAGTAGTAGTAGTAGTAGTAGTAGAAGCAGTAGTAGTAGTAGTAGTAGTAGTAGTAGTAGTAGAAGCAGTAGTAGTAGTAGTAGTAGTAGTAGTAGTAGTAGTAGTAGAAGTAGTAGTAGTAGTAGTAGTAGTAGTAGTAGTAGTAGTAGTAGTAGTAGTAGTAGTAATGAAATTAGTATTATAATAATTATTTTAATAATTATTATATTACCATTATTATTATTATTATTATTATTATTATTATTATTATTATTATTATTATTGTTACATGAATTTATCCATTGGGAGAAAAAAGGCAGCAGTTCAACTTATTTGGATCAAGAGCCCTTCACTAGTTCCCAGCCGCCTCTCTCTCTCCCCTGATGGGAAGGTGAAAATCATTATCAACACGTCTAGAATATTGTTTCCTAGCAACATGTCTAGAATATTGTTTCCTAGCAACATGTCTAGAATATTGTTTCCTAGCAACATGTCTAGAATATTGTGTTTCCCAGCAACACGTCTAGAATATTGTGTTTCCCAGCAACACGTCTAGAATATTGTGTTTCCTAGCAACACGTCTAGAATATTGTGTTTCCCAGCAACACGTCTAGAATATTGTTTCCTAGCAACACGTCTAGAATATTGTGTTTCCCAGCAACACGTCTAGAATATTGTTTCCTAGCAACACGTCTAGAATATTGTGTTTCCCAGCAACACGTCTAGAATATTGTTTCCCAGCAACACGTCTAGAATATTGTGTTTCCCAGCAACACGTCTAGAATATTGTTTCCCAGCAACACGTCTAGAATATTGTTTCCTAGCAACACGTCTAGAATATTGTGTTTCCCAGCAACACGTCTAGAATATTGTTTCCCAGCAACACGTCTAGAATATTGTTTCCCACCAACACGTCTAGAATATTGTTTCCTAGCAACACGTCTAGAATATTGTGTTTCCCAGCAACACGTCTAGAATATTGTTTCCCAGCAACACGTCTAGAATATTGTTTCCCAGCAACACGTCTAGAATATTGTTTCCCAGCAACACGTCTAGAATATTGTTTCCTAGCAACACGTCTAGAATATTGTGTTTCCCAGCAACACGTCTAGAATATTGTTTCCCAGCAACACGTCTAGAATATTGTTTCCCAGCAACACGTCTAGAATATTGTTTCCCAGCAACACGTCTAGAATATTGTTTCCTAGCAACACGTCTAGAATATTGTGTTTCCCAGCAACACGTCTAGAATATTGTTTCCCAGCAACACGTCTAGAATATTGTTTCCCAGCAACACGTCTAGAATATTGTTTCCCAGCAACACGTCTAGAATATTGTTTCCCAGCAACACGTCTAGAATATTGTGTTTCTCAGCAACACGTCTAGAATATTGTTTCCCAGCAACACGTCTAGAATATTGTGTTTCCCAGCAACACGTCTAGAATATTGTTTCCCAGCAACACGTCTAGAATATTGTGTTTCCCAGCAACACGTCTAGAATATTGTTTCCCAGCAACACGTCTAGAATATTGTGTTTCCCAGCAACACGTCTAGAATATTGTGTTTCCCAGCAACACGTCTAGAATATTGTGTTTCCCAGCAACACGTCTAGAATATTGTGTTTCCCAGCAACACGTCTAGAATATTGTGTTTCCCAGCAACACGTCTAGAATATTGTGTTTCCCAGCAACATGTCTAGAATATTGTTTCCCAGCAACACGTCTAGAATATTGTTTCCTAGCAACATGTCTAGAATATTGTGTTTCCCAGCAACACGTCTAGAATATTGTTTCCCAGTAACACGTCTAGAATATTGTGTTTCCCAGCAACACGTCTAGAATATTGTTTCCCAGTAACACGTCTAGAATATTGTGTTTCCCAGCAACACGTCTAGAATATTGTGTTTCCCACCAACACGTCTAGAATATTGTGTTTCCCAGCAACACGTCTAGAATATTGTTTCCCAGCAACACGTCTAGAATAGTGTTTCCCAGCAACATGTCTAGAATATTGTGTTTCCCAGCAACACGTCTAGAATATTGTGTTTCCCAGCAACATGTCTAGAATATTGTTTCCTAGCAACATGTCTAGAATATTGTGTTTCCCAGCAACACGTCTAGAATATTGTTTCCCAGCAACACGTCTAGAATATTGTGTTTCCCAGCAACATGTCTAGAATATTGTGTTTCCCAGCAACTCGTCTAGAATATTGTGTTTCCCAGCAACATGTCTAGAATATTGTGTTTCCCAGCAACACGTCTAGAATATTGTTTCCCAGCAACACGTCTAGAATATTGTTTCCTAGCAACATGTCTAGAATATTGTGTTTCCCAGCAACACGTCTAGAATATTGTTTCCTAGCAACATGTCTAGAATATTGTGTTTCCCAGTAACACGTCTAGAATATTGTGTTTCCCAGCAACACGTCTAGAATATTGTTTCCTAGCAACATGTCTAGAATATTGTGTTTCCCAGCAACACGTCTAGAATATTGTGTTTCCCAGCAACACGTCTAGAATATTGTGTTTCCCAGCAACACGTCTAGAACATTGTATTTCCCAGCAACACGTCTAGAATATTGTGTTTCCCACCAACACGTCTAGAATATTGTTTCCCACCAACACGTCTAGAATATTGTGTTTCCCACCAACACGTCTAGAATATTGTGTTTCCCAGCAACACGTCTAGAATATTGTGTTTCCCAGCAACACGTCTAGAATATTGTGTTTCCCACCAACACGTCTAGAATATTGTGTTTCCCACCAACACGTCTAGAATATTGTGTTTCCCACCAACACGTCTAGAATATTGTGTTTCCCAGCAACACGTCTAGAATATTGTGTTTCCCACCAACACGTCTAGAATATTGTGTTTCCCAGCAACACGTCTAGAATATTGTGTTTCCCACCAACATGTCTAGAATACTGTTTCCCAGCAACACGTCTAGAATATTGTGTTTCCCAGCAACATGTCTAGAATATTGTGTTTCCCACCAACACGTCTAGAACATTGTATTTCCCAGCAACATGTCTAGAATACTGTTTCCCAGCAACATGTCTAGAATACTGTTTCCCAGCAACACGTCTAGAACCATCACTTCTCTAGAATAAACACAAATCTTTCTTGGCTAACAGATTAATATATTTAAGTAATTAAGATATTAAAATTTTCGCTACAATATTGTAGGTATGTGATCTTAAGAGGATATATTATAATGGTGTTTGAGGATACCAAGGTTTGCAGCTCTATTGTAGACTATTGTTTATGGCTAGTTCTCAGCAACAAGCCTACCTGATATTAGAAAAATATGTGTAATGCTTCATTGACTTAAATTTCCTAAAATACACGAATAAGTATAATAGATTACACTACAAGTGTCAGATATTTATTGCGAGAAATTATGTGTTTACAGTTACAGTCCTGAATTATTACACTCACATATTTAAGAACTTTCAACACAATTAAAACAGTTATTACACTCACTGTTGTAGATGAATGGTTCAGAGAACCGACAAGTTGGTAAATTAGACACATGTGCAACACTTGGGTATCTTTAAAGAGGACAGTTTCCTCATTAAAGATACCCTAGTGTTGCACATGTGTCTAATTTATCACACTTACTGTTACCAGTTGTACCTCGGCGACCGGTGGGACTTTAACAACAGTGGGTGACATCACTGCCCCTCCTTCGATGCCCACCTGTTCAGCTTCCCACACTCACACAGTCTGGACCAATTAGGAACATAGTTCCAGAATTATTATAAAATAATTAACCAGTAACTCTGGTAAATTAGGTTCTGGACTGTATAATTAGGATTTACTGACTTGACATTAAGAAGTTTGTTGGTCCACGATTTATTACATGTATTGATAAGGCAGAACATTAAGAGAGTGCACATAAATGTAGGACATATTTACTTACCAAGTTATTATCTTGGTAATACATGCTTTTAACACCTTCCTAGCTGGCACATATACTAAATATTGGCCAGTATTAGATACTTTACATAAGTGATATGTTTATACTATGTTTTAGCAGACGAGGGTGAAATTATTATAGATGCATGGGATGAACAAATGTTCAGTCACCGAGTCCATTATTATCTTCTTTATCAGCTCTGTTCTAGCTTAATTAATATGGATCTGAACACTTCCAGAAACCTATGATATTCACTCATTTTATGGTCCCAAATTATTGCCGATACACTCTACGTCAGCGACGATTACACACGATTAAATTCGGTAACACTCCCCATTTTAAGTATACATTCCGCCATTCTACGTTGCACTCGCGGGTGTGTTGGTTCTTCTGTCATTTGAAATTTTTCTAAAAGTCGCGCCAACACTACATTTTATAAACACTATTATAATTTTCAATTTTTACACACTAATTTCAGGAAAATTACAATAAAAAAAATCCACATTTGCATTGTCAGCACCTAAATACGCGGAGACTTGGGATATCCAGTCATCAGAATCGACAGTCATCCAGTTCGACATCCAGGTTGGGTGCAGTGGTCCACCTGCAGCCAGCAGTGTGCACCTGCAGTACTCCACCGACCATGGCAAGACGTGGAGACTGGTGCGAGAGCTGTGTGCTCCTCCAGAGGTGGAATGTGATACCTTCCACCTGCCTACCACATACAGTGCCGCCGTCACTCCAGGCTGGACCCGCGTCACCACCACCCTGCCTAAGATCACTGTGTAAGTTCATCTTTCCACAGTATGGAGACTACACTACATTTGCATGATCATAATACAGAGTGGCTCAGCGCGTGCTTCGATTATCAAAATATTTTTTTTTGTCATATCTATCTTTTATCATTCCATATTTTTTATTTTTATTTCTAGCACCATTTAGTATTGCTAGTAGAGTCTAGTTTATTGTGCTTCCCAGACTCCAACTGTCACAACGACAAAATAAAAAATACTGGATTCCGAGTGTCAGTGTGTTCGTCAGATTCCGCTGGTCATAGTTACATTCTCAAAGATATTTACACCCATTATATTTATTACAGTTTCTTCACATTGCTGATCTACACAATGATATATACGGACACAGTCTCAATTAGACTAAAATCTACATTATTTAGCTTATAAGTACTATAGCTATTTTTTTCCTAGGATTAAAACCTTACACCTGTCTGCATTGAACTACATCTGCCACTTCTACGACCACATCAATTTATCCAGGTCATCGTGTAGCTCTCTAATGTCCATATAAGAAATTATTTGACGGCCTATTTTAGTGTCATCGGCAAAATTAATTATGTCGCTATTTATTTCCTTGTCGATGTCGTTTATGTATCTTGTGAAGAACAGGGATCCAACAATGACCCTTGTGGCACACCACTTGTAATGGGTCGCCATTTTTATTTTTGCCCTTTTAACGCAAATTCTGTTGCTATCAGTCAGCCATGCCTCAGCCAAGAAGATAATTCCTTCTATTCCATGTGCCGCTACTTTCTTAATCAGTCTGCTGTTTGTGGAACTTTATCAGAGACCTTACTGAAGTCCATATACGTAATATCGTATTCTTTATCTTGGTCTTCCACCTCGGAAACCTTAGTGAGAAAGGTTAGTGAATTCATAAGGCAAGAACGTTCCTTTGTAAAACCGTGCTGTGATGGGTTGATCAAATTACATTTTTCGAGGTACTTTCGAATTTCATAGCAATTATTGATTCTATTGTGTTTAGGATGACTGATCTATATTCTGGACCTATTTCTCACTTTGCAAACTGTTGTCACATTTTACATTTTCCTCTTATCCGGTGCAATACCTATTTGTAGTGATATGTTGAAGAGACTAGCTAATGGTTTGTTACGATGATTATTACATTCCTACATCAAGGCCCAGTGACTTGTTTAATGTTAATTTATCTGGTTGTTGGAGCACCACGTCACTAGTGACTTTGATGCTGCATAATTTATTTCGTCCTAACCACTATAATTATTAATTTCTGAGATTTCTTTGTATCCTCTGGTGTAAAGGCAGAGATAAAATAAGTGTTGAAAATAGTATACAGTTCTTTATCACTAACAGCATATTACACTTAAGTGGACCTATCTGAGTTACACTTAAATGGACCTATCTTTTTCCTCACTTTATTCCTATTTTGCTGAAAGAATCTCTTTGGATTTGTTTCTGATTCACTCACAACCTTAATTTCGTTTTCTCTTTTGGGTTTCTTTATTCTTTTTTTTACTTCTCTCTTAAATTTAATTAGTTTCTTTAACAGGGTGATGATTCATCTTTTTAATTCACCTGTAAATGTCTCTCTTTTCACCCAAGAGATGTTTTAATCTATTCTTTATCCGTTTAAGGTCATTCCCGTTTTAACTAAATTATCTGTTAGGAATATTTGCAGCTTGGCCAGCTTGTTCAGTGCTTTGGAAAACTGTCATAACGTCAGCCATCAACACCGTCTATCAGACCTTCCTCTTGATAGTTCCTAGCCAGGTTACCCCAGTCTACACTTCTCAAATAATCCTTTCGACCCATATAATCTGCATTGCAGGGAGAGGGAGTCATTTACAATTACACTGTCTGTGGCTGAGAGCAATAAATACTGAAAACAGTTGATTATATAAGATGGAAGTCCAGGTTTTAATTTTAATACATCTTTGTATTATAGAGTAGAACCATAAGGCTGGTTTACGTTAACGATCCTTTCTACTCTCCCACGAGAGACTTTAGTGTAGATGGTCGGTGGGAATATTTTTAGTCCGCAGGTCGGGTAAGTGTTCCAAAGTACTTAGGTCATACAACGCCAGTGGAATAGGAAACAGTCAGATTCAATCCAACGAAAAGGAGAGTAGTTCCAGTTCTTTGGATCAAGAGCCTCTGATATCATAGTGCCTCCCTAGAAGGAATTGAATTTAGAAATTTGTCGAAGATAAGCAGCAGTGTAGGTAGTCATGGTGACGCCAAGAACTGTTATTAGCCAGGGTTGTGGGAGTTGATCCAGCATCACACACATGGGAGATGATCCAGCATCACACACATGGGAGATGATCCAGCATCACACACATGGGAGATGATCCAGCATCACACACATGGGAGATGATCCAGCATCACACACATGGGAGATGATCCAGCATCACACACATGGGAGATGATCCAGCATCACACACATGGGAGATGATCCAGCATCACACACATGGGAGATGATCCAGCATCACACACATGGGAGATAATCCAGCATCACACACATGGGAGATGACCCAGCATCCATGGGAGATGACCCAGCATCCATGGGAGATGACCCAGCATCCATGGGAGATGACCCAGCATCCATGGGAGATGACCCAGCATCCATGGGAGATGACCCAGCAACAACCATGGGAGATGACCCAGCAACCATGGGAGATGACCCAGCATTCATGGGAGATGATCCAGCATCACACACATGGGAGATGATCCAGCATCACACACATGGGAGATAATCCAGCATCACACACATGGGAGATGATCCAGCATCACACACATGGGAGATGATCCAGCATCACACACATGGGAGATGATCCAGCATCCATGGGAGATGATCCAGCATCACACACATGGGAGATGATCCAGCATCACACACATGGGAGATGATCCAGCATCACACACATGGGAGATGATCCAGCATCACACACATGGGAGATGATCCAGCATCACACACATGGGAGATGATCCAGCATCACACACATGGGAGATGATCCAGCATCACACACTTTATGTTATATAAACAGTTTCCACAAGTAACTGTTATTTTAATAAATTTTTAACTTGTTCTCGGTACTTACATGTTGTTCACATTCTATAGAAGTAACATTATTTTCATTTGGGTACAACCTGGTTCAATATTAACCCATAACCGTGGTACAACCTGGTTCAATATCAACCCATAACCGTGGTACAACCTGGTTCAATATCAACCCATAACCGTGGCACAACCTGGTTCAATATTAACCCATAACCGTGGTACAACCTGGTTCAATATCAACCCATAACCGTGGTACAACCTGGTTCAATATCAACCCATAACCGTGGTACAACCTGGTTCAATATCAACCCATAACCGTGGTACAACCTGGTTCAATATCAACCCATAACCGTGGTACAACCTGGTCCAATATCAACCCATAACCGTGGTACAACCTGGTCCAATATCAACCCATAACCGTGGTACAACCTGGTCCAATATCAACCCATAACCGTGGTACAACCTGGTTCAATATCAACCCATAACCGTGGTACAACCTGGTTCAATATCAACCCATAACCGTGGTACAACCTGGTCCAATATCAACCCATAACCGTGGTACAACCTGGTCCAATATCAACCCATAACCGTGGTACAACCTGGTCCAATATCAACCCATAACCGTGGTACAACCTGGTCCAATATCAACCCATAATCATGGTACAACCTGGTCCAATATCAACCCATAATCGTGGTACAACCTGGTTCAATATCAACCCATAACCGTGGTACAACCTGGTCCAATATCAACCCATAACCGTGGTACAACCTGGTCCAATATCAACCCATAACCGTGGTACAACCTGGTCCAATATCAACCCATAACCGTGGTACAACCTGGTCCAATATCAACCCATAACCGTGGTACAACCTGGTCCAATATCAACCCATAACCGTGGTACAACCTGGTCCAATATCAACCCATAACCGTGGTACAACCTGGTCCAATATTAACCCATAACCGTGGTACAACCTGGTCCAATATCAACCCATAACCGTGGTACAACCTGGTCCAATATCAACCCATAACCGTGGTACAACCTGGTCCAATATTAACCCATAACCGTGGTACAACCTGGTCCAATATCAACCCATAACCGTGGTACAACCTGGTCCAATATCAACCCATAACCGTGGTACAACCTGGTCCAATATCAACCCATAACCGTGGTACAACCTGGTCCAATATTAACCCATAACCGTGGTACAACCTGGTCCAATATCAACCCATAACCGTGGTACAACCTGGTCCAATATCAACCCATAACCGTGGTACAACCTGGTCCAATATCAACCCATAACCGTGGTACAACCTGGTCCAATATCAACCCATAACCGTGGTACAACCTGGTCCAATATCAACCCATAACCGTGGTACAACCTGGTCCAATATTAACCCATAACCGTGGTACAACCTGGTCCAATATCAACCCATAACCGTGGTACAACCTGGTCCAATATCAACCCATAACCGTGGTACAACCTGGTCCAATATTAACCCATAACCGTGGTACAACCTGGTCCAATATCAACCCATAACCGTGGTACAACCTGGTCCAATATCAACCCATAACCGTGGTACAACCTGGTCCAATATCAACCCATAACCGTGGTACAACCTGGTCCAATATCAACCCATAACCGTGGTACAACCTGGTCCAATATCAACCCATAACCGTGGTACAACCTGGTTCAATATCAACCCATAACCGTGGTACAACCTGGTCCAATATTAACCCATAACCGTGGTACAACCTGGTCCAATATTAACCCATAACCGTGGTACAACCTGGTCCAATATTAACCCATAACCGTGGTACAACCTGGTCCAATATTAACCCATAATCGTGGTACAACCTGGTCCAATATTAACCCATATAACCTGGTACAACCTGGTCCAATATTAACCCATAACCGTGGTACAACCTGGTCCAATATTAACCCATAACCGTGGTACAACCTGGTCCAATATTAACCCATAACCGTGGTACAACCTGGTCCAATATTAACCCATAACCGTGGTACAACCTGGTCCAATATTAACCCATAACCGTGGTACAACCTGGTCCAATATTAACCCATAACCGTGGTACAACCTGGTCCAATATTAACCCATAACCGTGGTACAACCTGGTCCAATATTAACCCATAACCGTGGTACAACCTGGTCCAATATTAACCCATAACCGTGGTACAACCTGGTCCAATATTAACCCATAACCGTGGTACAACCTGGTCCAATATTAACCCATAACCGTTGTACAACCTGGTCCAATATTAACCCATAACCGTGGTACAACCTGGTCCAATATTAACCCATAACCGTGGTACAACCTGGTCCAATATTAACCCATAACCGTGGTACAACCTGGTCCAATATTAACCCATAACCGTGGTACAACCTGGTCCAATATCAACCCATAACCGTGGTACAACCTGGTCCAATATCAACCCATAACCGTGGTACAACCTGGTCCAATATCAACCCATAACCGTGGTACAACATGGTCCAATATTAACCCATAACCGTGGTACAACGTGGTCCATTATCAACCCATAACCGTGGTACAACCTGGTCCAATATTAACCCATAACCGTGGTACAACGTGGTCCATTATCAACCCATAACCGTGGTACAACCTGGTTCAATATCAACCCATAACTGTGGTACAACGTGGTCCAATATCAACCCATAACCGTGGTACAACCTGGTTCAACATCAACCCATAACTGTGGTACAACGTGGTCCATTATCAACCCATAACCGTGGTACAGCCTAGTCCAATATCAACCCATAACCGTGGTACAACCTGGTTCAATATCAACCCATAACCGTGGTACAACCTGGTTCAATATCAACCCATAACTGGTACAACCTGGTTCAATATGAACCCATAACCGTGGTACAACGTGGTCCATTATCAACCCATAACCGTGGTACAACCTGGTCCAATATTAACCCATAACCGTGGTACAACCTGGTCCAATAACCCATAACCGTGGTACAACCTGGTCCAATATCAACCCATAACCGTGGTACAACCTGGTCCAATATCAACCCATAACCTTGGTACAACCTGGTCCAATATCAACCCATAACCGTGGTACAACCTGGTCCAGTATCAACCCATAACCGTGGTACAACCTGGTTCAGTATCAACCCATAACCGTGGTACAACCTGGTCCAATATCAACCCATAACCGTGGTACAACCTGGTCCAATATCAACCCATAACCGTGGTACAACCTGGTCCAATGTCAACCCATAACCGTGGTACAACCTGGTCAAATAACCCATAACCGTGGTACAACCTGGTCCAATATCAACCCATAACCGTGGTACAACCTGGTCCAATAACCCATAACCGTGGTACACCCTGGTCCAATATCAACCCATAACCGTGGTTCAACCTGGTCCAATAACCCATAACCGTGTTACAACCTGGTCCAATATCAACCCATAACCGTGGTACAACCTGGTCCAATAACCCATAACCATGGTACAACCTGGTCCATTATCAACCCATAACCGTGGTACAACCTGGTCCATTATCAACCCATAACCGTGGTACAACCTGGTCCATTATCAACCCATAACCGTGGTACAACCTGGTCCAATATCAACCCATAACCGTGGTACAACCTGGTCCATTATCAACCCATAACCGTGGTACAACCTGGTCCATTATCAACCCATAACCGTGGTACAACCTGGTTCATTATCAACCCATAACCGTGGTACAACCTGGTTCAATATCAACCCATAACCGTGGTACAACCTGGTTCAGTATCAACCCATAACCGTGGTACAACCTGGTTCATTATCAACCCATAACCGTGGTACAACCTGGTTCATTATCAACCCATAACCGCGGTCCAATCTGGTCCATTATCAACCCATAACCGTGGTACAACCTGGTCCAATATCAACCCATAACCGTGGTACAACCTGGTCCATTATCAACCCATAACCGTGGTACAACCTGGTCCATTATCAACCCATAACCGTGGTACAACCTGGTTCATTATCAACCCATAACCGTGGTACAACCTGGTTCAATATCAACCCATAACCGTGGTACAACCTGGTTCAATATCAACCCATAACCGTGGTACAACCTGGTTCATTATCAACCCATAACCGTGGTACAACCTGGTTCATTATCAACCCATAACCGCGGTCCAATCTGGTCCATTATCAACCCATAACCGTGGTACAACCTGGTTCATTATCAACCCATAACCGTGGTACAACCTGGTTCATTATCAACCCATAACCGCGGTCCAATCTGGTCCATTATCAACCCATAACCGTGGTACAACCTGGTCCATTATCAACCCATAACCGTGGTACAACCTGGTTCATTATCAACCCATAACCGTGGTACAACCTGGTCCATTATCAACCCATAACCGTGGTACAACCTGGTTCATTATCAACCCATAACCGTGGTACAACCTGGTTCATTATCAACCCATAACCGTGGTACAACCTGGTCCATTTTCAACCCATAACCGTGGTACAACCTGGTCCATTATCAACCCATAACCGTGGTACAACCTGGTCCATTATCAACCCATAACCGTGGTCCAGGAGGAACTAAAACATCGTCTACATTTCTATTGTTTACTTATATTCTGCACCTGGATGAGTTTCAGTTCTTTGAGAGTTGTTTTGGAGCTCTGAAACAAGATTTAGGGATTTTTTCAGGTATTTTGCTTCTATTTAAAGCTTCTTTTTTTTTGGGGGGGGGGGGGATTTTCGGACGAATTTGAAAAACTTTGGATAATTTTGGAGGGATCTCGGGTTTCAAATGAGTTCTGAATAAATATGGCTCGTTGGTGTGTGTGTTTCAGAGGTGAGCGGACGCGGGTGAGGCTGGTGGAGGAGGATGACAACAGCAGAAGCAGCAGCAGTAGCAGCAGCGGTAGCATCAGCCAGGGTTCCCGTGGTGGCTCCTGGGCCATAGATAATCTCTACCTGGGCGAGGCTTGTCCATGGATGTGTTCCGGTCATGGCTACTGCAACAACTACGCCTGCAGGTGAGCTTCCTGTGTTCAGGTCATGGCTACTGCAACAACCACGGCTGCAGGTCAGCTTCCTGTGTTCAGGTCATGGCTACTGCAACAACTACGCCTGCAGGTCAGCTTCCTGTGTTCAGGTCATGGCTACTGCAACAACCATGCCTGCAGGTCAGCCTCCTGTGTTCAGGTCATGGCTACTGCAACAACCATGCCTGCAGGTCAGCCTCCTGTGTTCAGGTCATGGCTACTGCAACAACCACGCCTGCAGGTCAGCCTCCTGGGTACACACTTCTGTATATACCGTCCTAAACTTTCATTCTTGGTGAGGATTCCTTCTAAAGGGAGCCTTAACAAGTCTATGATTTGATAAAGTTCTATAATTAATGGCTTGTGCGCAGTGGCTTCCTCGTATACCTGTGAGCAAATGTTGCTACTCAAACTTCAGCCTTGAAGTTGGTCTAGACCTTCCATTGTTACCTGGTCCAGTTCTCTGCTTCCCACTTCATATTACTTGGTCCAGTTCTCTACTTCCCACTTCATATTACCTGGTCCAGTTCTCTGCTTCCCACTTCATATTACTTGGTCCAGTTCTCTGCTTCCCACTTCATATTACCTGGTCCAGTTCTCTGTATCAGTGATGTTGGGTGTAGCACGACTGCTACACCCAACATCACTGATACACCAGCATGACTGATACACAAGCATGACTTACACACTGTTTGACTGGTACAACAGCATGACTGGTACACCAGCATGACTGATTCACCTAGCACGACAGGTACATCCAACATGATTGGTGGTACACTCAGCGTGACTGTTACTCCCTGCATGACTTGTGATACACCCTGCATGAATGATATACCCAGCATGACTCGTACACCCTACATGACCAGTACACTCAGCATGATAGTACACCCAGCATGACTAGTACACCCAGCAGGACTAGTACACCCAGCATGACTTGTGCACCAGCATGACTGGTACACCCAAAATGACTGGTACACCAGCATGACCGATACACTCAACATGATTGGTACACCCAGCATGACTGATACACCAGCATGACTGGCACACCGGCATGACTGGTACACCAGCATGGCTGGTACACCCAACATGACTGGTACACTAGCATGACTGATACACCAGCATGACTTGTACGCCCAACATGACTGGAACACACAGCATGACTGGTGCACCTAGCATGGCTGGTACACCAGCATGACTGGTACTCCGAGCATGACTGGTGCACCTAGCTGACTGGTACACCCAGCAAGACTGGTGAAACTAGCATGTCTTGTATACCCAGCATGACTGGTTCTCCAGCGTGACTGGTATATCAGCATGATGGATACACCCACCATAACTGATACGCAAACCATGACTGGTGGTACATCCAGCATGACTGGTACAACCAGCATGACTGGTGCACCAGCATGACTGGTACACCGCCATAACGGATACACCCAGCATAACTGTTGCACATAACATGACTGGTGGTACACCCAGCATGACTGGTACACCGCCATAACGGATACACCCAGCATAACTGTTGCACATAACGTGACTGGTGGTACACCCAGCATGACTGGTACACCTAGCACAACAGTTACATCCAACATGACTGGTGGTACACTCAGCGTGACTGTTACTCCCTGCATTAATCTGATGGATCACATGAGAACTGAAATGTCGATAGGGAACCTCATGGAAATGGCGACCCTAGACTTGAAAAAGGCCATTGATACTGTCAACCACAATATATTGTATAAGAAACTTCAAGCTGTCGGCATAGGTTCCATAGACTGGAAACAAATTGTCATAATCAGCAAAACAGAATCAGAACTCCTGCCGATAGCATGTGGAGTTCCCCAAGGTAGTATTCTGGGTCCCTTATTATTTCTATGTTATGTAAACGACATGCCCGTTTGTGTCAAGTGCAAACTCCTACTGTATGCGGATGACAGCGCTCTGTTAGTGTCAGGTAAAGACCCGCAAGATATAGCTAATGTAATAACACTGGAACTGGAGTCCTGCAGCAAATAGTAGACAACAAACTAACGTTACACCTCGGGAAAAAGGAAGGCATATTCTTTGGCACGATACAAAAACTGAGAAGGGTAAATAATTTTAATGTCCGGTGTAATGGGGAGTCCATCACTTCAGTTTCCTCAGTAAAATATCTGGGAATCTCCTTTGACCCATGAATGTTCCTCTGCAGACAAGCACAGTGTCTACCTACTGAGGCTCGCACGACCCCATGTTTATACAATGTCATACGGATTACGCTTGCTCTTCATGGTATTCTGCTTTGACAAAAAAAAAAAAAAAAAAAAAAACTGAAAGATAGATTGCAAATCACCCAGAACAAAATGGTAAGATTCATCCTGGACCTGGGTCCATGACAACATGTAGGCCATGATGAATTACAACAATTGGATAAGCTGAAAAGAAAAAAACAAACCATACCACGGGTGGGGTTTAATTAAACCCGATGTCAGAGTCACAAAACTCCAGACCGTCGCGTTAGCCGCTGGTTTGTTAGCAATCGTGTCATTACGATTTCGTGAGTCATGGATATGCTGAATGTTGAAGACAGAGTAAAACATCCGAAGTTAAATCATGTTTATAAAATTGCTCACAAACAGTGTCCAGAATATCTTGCTGTCAATTTTGTCAAAATTGGGAATTAAAGCAATCATAGTACTAGGGGGAGAGAACACAACTTTGTAGTACCCACAGTCATTGGCCAGGCTTCAAACACCTTTTATTGTACAGCAATAACGGAATGGAACAGACTACCTGCCAGTCATAGCATGAACCAGTTCAAGAAGAGAACCAAAAGGTACCTAATGAATGTAGCGACAGAAAGGCAGGAGAATGATTTTTTATTTTTTTAGTTAACACATATAATGTGAATAACTCATTTTACCTTATTCCTAGTATATCCCCTTTATAGTATAATAATAAGATATTTTCTCCTTTATAGTGCAATAAAAAGGTATTAAAAGGAATCGAATGGAAATAAGCCAGTTTGTCTGACTTTTTTGGGTTATCCCAGGTTCTCTACACATACGCTGCTATGTATGTAATTGTATTTGTGTATACCTAAATAAACTTATTTACTTACTCCATGTTAATCCTGCGGAGGGCAGAACAAAACCAATTGAATAAAAAAATCCTATTGAATACACAAAAGCCTTGTATATGCATAAACTTTTTGTTAATATACTAAAAGACTATTGATTCTAGTGAATACACAATGCCTAGTAAGTAGCTCTTAAAGGATTACTATTAGTACACGTGGATGTGTGTTTGCTGTTATGAGAGGCTCGTGGCAGGTGCTTTTCCCTAACAGTTGTAATAACAAACAAGTGTGGCTCTGGTGGCCTAGTAACTAAAGCTTTCACTTCACATGGCGAGGGTCTGGGTTCGATTCCCAGTCAGGGTATAAACGCTGGGCTTGTTTCTTTACACCTGTTGTCTATGATCAACCTTAAGTAAAATGGGTACTTGGGTGTTAGTCGACTGGTGTGGGTCGCATCCTGGGACACTGACATAATTTCCCCAAAATGCTCAGCATAACAAGGGACTTTCTGCATAGTAGTATGTCACTGATGTCAGCTAGGACTGTATACCTTGTACATGTACTTGTAGTAGATTAAGATATTATTATTATTATTATTATTATTATTATTATTATTATTATTATTATTATTATTTGACAGATGCGACGAGGGTTACTTTGGTCCGTACTGCGTGCCAGCCCAGGTGTTACCTTGTGAGTTGCTTGATACCTTCCCTCAGCCTCACCTGGACGCCTCACTGTGGCTGCAGGCACACGGGGCAGAGGTCTCACACAGGTGTGGCGTCCTCGTCTCCAACAATGCTCTAGTCTTCTTTAAGGTAAGCGCAGATTCTTTTGTGGTTCATGCTGGTCATGCTATGTGTTATACATGGGGAAGCACAAAACCCATAAGGCTCACGCAGCGCCTGGGGAATGGGAGATAATCAGGACTGACACTAAGGGAAGAGAAGCTCCGACTTCCTGGATCAAGAGTACTCTACTAGTATACATAAACTTCCTCTTCCTTGAAGGGACAGGTTATTGTCATATGTTGTTTTCTTTTAATTGTCTGGGAGCGGAGAGCGGAGGCGATGATCTCCGGAACCATCAGCAGGTAGCCAGGAGAACCATCAGCAGGTAGCCAGGAGAACCATCAGCAGGTAGCCAGGAGAAACATCAGCAGGTAGCCAGGAGAAACATCACTAGGTAGCCAGGAGAACCATCAGCAGGTAGCCAGGAAAACCATCAGCAGGTAGCCAGGAGAACCATCAGCAGGTAGCCAGGAGAACCATCAGCAGGTAGCCAGGAGAAACATCAGCAGGTAGCCAGGAGAACCATCAGCAGGTAGCCAGGAGAAACATCACTAGGTAGCCAGGAGAACCATCAGCAGGTAGCCAGGAAAACCATCAGCATGTAGCCTGGAGAACCAGCAGCAGGTAGCCAGTACAACCATTAGCAGGTAGCCAGGCGAACCATCAGCAGGCAGCCAGGAGAACCATCAGAAGGTAGCAGGAGAACCATCAGCAGGTAGCCAGAAGAACCATCAGAAGGTAGCCAGGAGAACCATCAGCAGGCAGCCAGGAGAACCATCAGCAGGTAGCCAGGAGAACCATCAGCAGGTAGCCAGGAGAACCATCAGCAGGTAGCCAGGAGAACCATCAGTAGGTAGCCAGGAGAGCCATCAGCAGGTAGCTATGAGAACCATCAGCAGGTACCCAGTAGAACCATCAGCATGTAGCCAGGAGAACCATCAGCAGGTAGCCAGGAGAATCATCAGCAGGTAGCCAGGAGAAACATCAGCAGGTAGCCAGGAGAACCATCAGCAGGTAGCCAGGAGAACCATCAGCAGGTATCAAGGAGAAACATCAGCAGGTAGCCAGGAGAACCATCATCAGATAGCCAGGAGAACCATCAGCAGGTAGCCAGGAGAACCATCAGCATGTAGCCATGAGAACCATCAGCAGGTAGTCAGGAGAACCATCAGCAGGTAGCCAGGAGAACCATCAGCAGGTAGCCTGGAGAACCATCAGCAGGTAGCCAGGAGAACCATCAGCAGGTAGCCAGGAGAACCACCAGCAGGTAGGCAGTAGAACTATCAGCAGGTATCCAGGAGAACCATCAGCAGGTAGCCAGGAGAACCATCAGCAGGTAGCCAGGAGAACCACCAGCAGGTAGCCAGGAGAACCATCAGCAGGTAGCCAGGAGAACTATCAGCATGTAGCCAGGAGAACCATCAGCAGGTAGGCAGTAGAACCATCAGCAGGTAGCCAGGAGAACCATCAGCAGGTAGACAGGAGAACCATCAGCAGGTAGCCAGGAGAACCATCAGCAGGTAGGCAGTAGAACCATCAGCAGGCAGCCAGGAGAACCATCCAAAGGTAGCCAGGAGAACCATCAGCAGGTAGCCAGGAGAAACATCAGCAGGTAGCCAGGAGAACCATCAGCAGGTAGCCAGGAGAACCATCCGCAGGTAGGCAGTAGAACTATCAGCAGGTATCCAGAACCATCAGCAGGTAGCCAGGAGAACCATCAGCAGGTAGCCAGGAGAACCACCAGCAGGTAGCCAGGAGAACCATCAGCAGGTAGGCAGGAGAACTATCAGCATGTAGCCAGGAGAACCATCAGCAGGTAGGCAGTAGAACCATCAGCAGGTAGCCAGGAGAACCATCAGCAGGTAGCCAGGAGAACCATCAGCAGGTAGCCAGGAGAACCATCAGCAGGTAGACAGTAGAACCATCAGCAGGCAGCCAGAAGAACCATCCGCAGGTAGCCAGGAGAACCATCAGCAGGTAGCCAGGAGAAACATCAGCAGGTAGCCAGGAGAACCATCAGCAGGTAGCCAGAAGAACCATCAGCAGGTAGCCAGGAGAACCATCAGCAGGTAGCTAGGAGAACCATCAGCATGTAGCCAGGAGAACCATCAGCAGGTAGCCAGGAGAACCATCAGCAGGTAGCCAGGAGAACCATCAGCATGTAGCCAGGAGAACCGTCAGCAGGTAGCCAGGAGAACCATCAGAAGATAGCCAGGAGAACCATCAGCAGGAAGCCAGGAGAACCATCAGCAGGTATCCAGGAGAACCATCAGCATGTAGCCAGGAGAACAATCAGCAGGTATCCAGGAGAACCATCGGCAGGTAGCCAGGAGAACCATCAGCAGGTAGCCAGGAGAACAATCAGAAGGTACCCAGGAGAACCATCAGCAGGTAGCCAGGAGAACCATCAGCAGGTAGCCAGGAGAACCATCAGCAGGTAGCCAGGAGAACCACCAGCAGGTAGCCAAGTGAACCATGAGCAGGTAATCAGGAGAACCATCAGCAGGTAGCCAGGAGAACCATCAGCAGGTAGCCAGGAGACCCATCAGCAGGTAGCCAGGAGAACCATCAGCAGGTAGCCAGGAGAACCATCAGCAGGCAGCCAGGAGAACCATCAGCAGGTAGCCAGGAGAACCACCAGAACGTAGCCAGGAGAACGATCAGCATGTAGCCAGGAGAACCATCAGCAGGTAGCCAGGAGAACCATCAGCAGGTAGCCAGGAGAACCATCAGCAGGTAGCCTGGAGAACCATCAGCAGGTAGCCAGGAGAACCATCAGCAGGTAGCCAGGAGAACCATCAGCAGGTAAGCAGTAGAACTATCAGCAGGTATCCAGGAGAACCATCAGCAGGTAGCCAGGAGAACCATCAGCAGGTAGCCAGGAGAACCACCAGCAGGTAGCCAGGAGAACCATCAGCAGGTAGGCAGGAGAACTATCAGCATGTAGCCAGGAGAACCATCAGCAGGTAGGCAGTAGAACCATCAGCAGGTAGCCAGGAGAACCATCAGCAGGTAGCCAGGAGAACCATCAGCAGGTAGCCAGGAGAACCATCAGCACGTAGGCAGTAGAACCATCAGCAGGCAGCCAGGAGAACCATCCGCAGGTAGCCAGGAGAACCATCAGCAGGTAGCCAGGAGAAACATCAGCAGGTAGCCAGGAGAACCATCAGAAGGTAGCCAGAAGAACCATCAGCAGGTAGCCAGGAGAACGATCAGCAGGTAGCCAGGAAAACCATCAGCAGGTAGCCAGGAGAACCATCAGCATGTAGCCAGGAGAACCGTCAGCAGGTAGGCAGTAGAACCATCAGCAGGTAGCCAGGAGAACCATCAGCAGGTAGCCAGGAGAACCATCAGCAGGTAGCCAGGAGAACCATCAGCAGGTAGGCAGTAGAACCATCAGCAGGTACCCATGAGAACCATCAACAGGTAGCCAGGAGAACCATCAGCAGGTAGCCAGGAGAAACATCAGCAGGTAGCCAGGAGAACCATCAGCAGGTAGCTAGGAGAACCGTCAGCATGTAGCCAGGAGAACCACCAGCAGGTAGCCAGGAGAACCATCAGCAGGTAGCCAGGAGAACCATCAGCATGTAGCCAGGAGAACCATCAGCACGTAGCCAGGAGAACCATCAGAAGATAGCCAGGAGAACCATCAGCAGGAAGCAAGGAGAACCATCAGCAGGTATCAAGGAGAACCATCAGCATGTAGCCAGGAGAACAATCAGCAGGTATCCAGGAGAACCATCGGCAGGTAGCCAGGAGAACCATCAGCAGGTAGCCAGGAGAACCATCAGAAGGTACCCAGAAGAACCATCAGCAGGTAGCCAGGAGAACCATCAGCAGGTAGCCAGGAGAACCATCAGCAGGTAGCCAGGAGAACCACCAGCAGGTAGCCAGGTGAACCATGAGCAGGTAATCAGGAGAACCATCAGCAGGTAGCCAGGAGAACCATCAGCAGGTAGGCAGGAGAACCATCAGCAGGTAGCCAGGAGAACCACCAGCAGGTATCCAGGAGAACCATCAGCAGGTAGCCAGGAGAACCATCAGCAGGTAGCCAGGAGACCCATCAGCAGGTATCCAGGAGAACCATCAGTAGGTAGCCAGGAGAACCATCAGCAGGTAGGTAGTAGAACTATCAGCAGGTATCCAGGAGAACCATCAGCAGGTAGCCAGGAGAACCATCAGCAGGTAGCCAGGAGAACCACCAGCAGGTAGCCAGGAGAACCACCGGCAGGTAGCCAGGAGAACCATCAACAGGTAGCCAGGAGAACCATCAACATGTAGCCAGGAGAACCATCAGCAGGTAGCTAGGAGAACAATCAGCAGGTAGCCAGGAGAACCACCGGGAGGTAGCCAGGAGAACCATCAACAGGTATCCAGGAGAACCATCAGCATGTAGCCAGGAGAACAATCAGCAGGTATCCAGGAGAACCATCGGCAGGTAGCCAGGAGAACCATCAGCAGGTAGCCAGGAGAACCATCAGAAGGTACCCAGGAGAACCATCAGCAGGTAGCCAGGAGAATCATCAGCAGGTAGCCAGGAGAACCATCAGCAGGTAGCCAGGAGAACCACCAGCAGGTAGCCAGGTGAACCATGAGCAGGTAATCGGGAGAACCATCAGCAGGTAGCCAGGAGAACCATCAGCAGGTAGCCAGGAGACCCATCAGCAGGTAGCCAGGAGAACCATCAGCAGGTAGCCAGGAGAACCATCAGCAGGTAGCCAGGAGAACCATCAGCAGGTATCCAGGAGAACCATCAGCAGGTAGCCTGAAGAACCATCAGCAGGTAGCCAGGAGAACCATCAGCAGGTAGCCAGGAGAACCATCAGCAGGTAAGCAGTAGAACTATCGGCAGGTATCCAGGAGAACCATCAGCAGGTAGCCAGGAGAACCATCAGCAGGTAGCCAGGAGAACCACCAGCAGGTAGCCAGGAGAACCATCAGCAGGTAGGCAGGAGAACTATCAGCATGTAGCCAGGAGAACCATCAGCAGGTAGGCAGTAGAACCATCAGCAGGTAGCCAGGAGAACCATCAGCAGGTAGCCAGGAGAACCATCAGCAGGTAGCCAGGAGAACCATCAGCAGGTAGGCAGTAGAACCATCAGCAAGCAGCCAGGAGAACTATCCGCAGGTAGCCAGGAGAACCATCAGCAGGTAGCCAGGAGAAACATCAGCAGGTAGCCAGGAGAACCATCAGAAGGTAGCCAGAAGAACCATCAGCAGGTAGCCAGGAGAACCATCAGCAGGTAGCCAGGAGAACCATCAGCATGTAGCCAGGAGATCCGTCAGCAGGTAGGCAGTAGAACCATCAGCAGGTAGCCAGGAGAACCATCAGCAGGTAGCCAGGAGAACCATCAGCAGGTAGCCAGGAGGACCATCAGCAGGTAGGCAGTAGAACCATCAACAGGTACCCAGGAGAACCATCAACAGGTAGCCAGGAGAACCATCAGCAGGTAGCCAGAAGAAACATCAGCAGGTAGCCAGGAGAACCATCAGCAGGTAGCTAGGAGAACCATCAGCATGTAGCCAGGAGAACCACCAGCAGGTAGCCAGGAGAACCACCAGCAGGTAGCCAGGAGAACCATCAGCATGTAGCCAGGAGAACCATCAGCAGGTAGCCAGGAGAACCATCAGAAGATAGCCAGGAGAACCATCAGCAGGAAGCCAGGAGAACCATCAGCAGGTATCCAGGAGAACCATCAGCATGTAGCCAGGAGAACAATCAGCAGGTATCCAGGAGAACCATCGGCAGGTAGCCAGAAGAAGCATCAGCAGGTAGCCAGGAGAACCATCAGAAGGTACCCTGGAGAACCATCAGCAGGTAGCCAGGAGAACCATCAGCAGGTAGCCAGGAGAACCATCAGCAGGTAGCCAGGAGAACCACCAGCAGGTAGCCAGGTGAACCACGAGCAGGAAATCAGGAGAACCATCAGCAGGTAGCCAGGAGAACCATCAGCAGGTAGGCAGGAGAACCATCAGCAGGTAGCCAGGAGAACCACCAGCAGGTATCCAGGAGAACCATCAGCAGGTAGCCAGGAGAACCATCAGCAGGTAGCCAGGAGACCCATCAGCAGGTATCCAGGAGAACCATCAGTAGGTAGCCAGGAGAACCATCAGCAGGTAGGCAGTAGAACTATCAGCAGGTATCCAGGAGAACCATCAGCAGGTAGCCAGGAGAACCATCAGCAGGTAGCCAGGAGAACCACCAGCAGGTAGCCAGGAGAACCACCGGCAGGTAGCCAGGAGAACCATCAACAGGTAGCCAGGAGAACCATCAACATGTAGCCAGGAGAACCATCAGCAGGTAGCTAGGAGAACCATCAGCAGGTAGCCAGGAGAACCACCGGGAGGTAGCCAGGAGAACCATCAACAGGTAGCCAGGAGAACCATCAACATGTAGCCAGGAGAACCATCAGCAGGTAGGCAGTAGAACCATCAGCAGTTAGCCAGGAGAACCATCAGGAGGTAGCCAGGAGAACCATCAGCAGGTAGCCAGGAGAACCATCAACAGGTAGGCAGTAGAACCATCAGCAGGCAGCCAGGAGAACCATCAGCAGGTAGCCAGGAGAACCATCAGCAGGTAGCCTGGAGAACCATCAGCAGGTAGCCAGGAGAACCATCAGCAGGTAGCCAGGAGAATCATCAGCATGTAGCCAGGAGAACCATCAGCAGGTAGGCAGTAGAACCATCAGCAGGTAGCCAGGAGAACCATCAGCAGGTAGCCAGGAGAACCATCAGCAGGTAGCCAGGAGAACCATCAGCAGGTAGGCAGTAGAACCATCAGCAGGTAGCCAGGAGAACCATCAGCAGGTAGCCAGGAGAACCATCAGCAGGTAGCCAGGAGAAACATCAGCAAGTAGCCAGGAGAACCATCAGCAGGTAGCTAGGAGAACCATCAGCATGTAGCCAGGAGAACCACCAGCAGGTAGCCAGGAGAACCATCAGCAGGTAGCCAGGAGAACCATCAGCATGTAGCCAGGAGAGCCATCAGCAGGTAGCCAGGAGAACCATCAGCAGGTAGCCAGGAGAACCATCAGCAGGTAGGCAGGAGAACCATCAGCAGGTAGCCAGGAGAACCACCAGCAGGTATCCAGGAGAAACATCAGCAAGTAGCCAGGAGAACCATCAGCAGGTAGCTAGGAGAACCATCAGCATGTAGCCAGGAGAACCACCAGCAGGTAGCCAGGAGAACCATCAGGTAGCCAGGAGAACCATCAGCATGTAGCCAGGAGAGCCATCAGCAGGTAGCCAGGAGAACCATCAGCAGGTAGCCAGGAGAACCATCAGCAAGTAGCCAGGAAAACCATGAGCAGGTAGCCAGGAAAACCATCAGCAGGTAGCCAGGAGAACCATCAGCAGGTAGCCAGTAGAACCATCAGCAGGTTGCCAGGAGAAACATCAGCAGGTAGCCAGGAGAACCATCAGCAGGTAGCCAGGAGAACCATCAGCAGGTAGCCAGGAGAACCATCAGCAGGTAGCCAGGAGAACCATCAGCAGGTTACCAGGAGAAACATCAGCAGGTAGCCAGGAGAACCATCAGCAGGTAGCCAGAAGAACCATTAGCAGGTAGCCAGGAGAAACATCAGCAGGTAGCCAGGAGAACCATCAGCAGGTAGCCAGGACAACCATCAGCAGGTAGCCAGGAGAACCATCAGCAGGTTGCCATGAGAACCATCAGCAGGTTGCCAGGAGAAACATCAGCAGGTAGCCAGGAGAACCATCAGCAGGTAGCCAGGAGAACCATCAGCATGTAGCCAGTAGAACCATCAGCAGATACCCAGGAGAGCCATCAGCAGGTAGCCAGGAGAACCATCAGCAGGTAGCCAGGAGAACCATCAGCATGTAGCCAGTAGAACCATCAGCAGGAAGCCAGGAGAACCATCAGCAGGTAGCCAGGAGAACCATCAGCAGGTAGCCAGGAGAACCATCAGCAGGAAGCCAGGAGAACCATGAACAGGTATCCAGGAGAACCAACAGCAGGTAGCCAGGAGAACCAACAGCAGGTAGCCAGGAGAACCATCAGCAGATAGCCAGGATATCCATCAGCAGGTAGACAGGAGAACCATCAGCAGGTAGCCAGGAGAAACATCACCAGGTAGCCAGGAGAACCATCAGCAGGTAGCCAGGAGAACCATCAGCAGGTAGCCAGGAAAACCATCAGCATGTAGCCAGGAGAACCATCAGCAGGTAACCAGTAGAACCATCAGCAGGTAGCCAGGAGAACCATCAGCAGGCAGCCAAGAGAACCATCAGAAGGTAGCAGGAGAAACATCAGCAGGTAGCTAGGAGAACCATCAGCAGGTATCCAGGAGAACCATCAGCAGGCAGCCAGGAGAACCATCAGCAGGTAGCCAGGAGAACCATAAGCAGGTAGCCAGGAGAACCATCAGCAGGTAGCCAGGAGAACCATCACCAGGTAGCCAGGAGAAACATCAGCAGGTAGCCAGGAGAACCATCAGCAGGTAGGCAGTAGATCCATCAGCAGGTAGCCAGGAGAACCATCAGCAGGTAGCCAGGAGTACCATCAGCAGGTAGCCAGGAGAACCATCAGCAGGCAGCCAGGAGAACCATCAGCAGGTAGCCAGGAGAACCATCAGCAGGTAGCCAGGAGAACCATCAGCAGGTAGCCAGGAGAACCATCAGTAGGTAGCAAGGAGAACCATCAGCAGGTAGCCAGGAGAACCATCAGCAGATAGCCAGGAGAACCATCAGCAGGTAGCCAGGAGAACCATCAGCATGTAGCCAGGAGAACCATCAGCAGGTAGCCAGGAGAACCATCAGCAGATAGACAGGAGAACCATCAGCAGGTAGGCAGTAGAACTATCAGCAGGTATCCAGGAGAACCATCAGCAGGTAGCCAGGAGAACCATCAGCAGGTAGCCAGGAGAACCACCAGCAGGTAGCCAGGAGAACCATCAACAGGTAGCCAGGAGAACCATCAGCATGTAGCCAGGAGAACCATCAGCAGGTAGGCAGTAGAACCATCAGCAGGTAGCCAGGAGAACCATCAGCAGGTAGCCTGGAGAACCATCAGCAGGTAGCCAGGAGAACCATCAGCAGGTAGACAGAACCATCAGCAGGCAGCCAGGAGAACCATCCGCAGGTAGGCAGTAGAACCATCAGCAGGTAAACAGGAGAACCATCAGCAGGTAGCCAGGAGAACCATCAGCAGGTAGCTAGGAGAACCATCAGCAGGTAGCCAGGAGAACCATCAGCAGGTAGCCAGGAGAACCATCAGCCGGTAGCCAGGAGAACCATCAGCATGTAGCCAGGAGAACCGTCAGCAGGTAGGCAGTAGAACCATCAGCAGGTAGCCAGGAAAACCATCAGCAGGTAGCCAGGAGAACCATCAGCAGGTAGCCAGGAGAACCATCAGCAGGTAGGCAGTAGAACCATCAGCAGGTAGCCAGGAGAACCATCAGCAGGTAGCCAGGAGAACCATCAGCAGGTAGCCAGGAGAACCATCAGCAGGTAGGCAGTAGAACCATCAGCAGGCAGCCAGGAGAACCATCCGCAGGTAGCCAGGAGAACCATCAGCAGGTAGATAGGAGAAACATCAGCAGGTAGCCAGGAGAACCATCAGAAGGTAGCCAGAAGAACCATCAGCAGGTAGCCAGGAGAACGATCAGCAGGTAGCCAGGAGAACCATCAGCAGGTAGCCAGGAGAACCATCAGCATGTAGCCAGGAGAACCGTCAGCAGGTAGGCAGTAGAACCATCAGCAGGTAGCCAGGAGAACTATCAGCAGGTAGCCACGAGAACCATCAGCAGGTAGCCAGGAGAACCATCAGCAGGTAGGCAGTAGAACCATCAGCAGGTACCCATGAGAACCATCAACAGGTAGCCAGGAGAACCATCAGCAGGTAGCCAGGAGAAACATCAGCAGGTAGCCAGGAGAACCATCAGCAGGTAGCTAGGAGAACCGTCAGCATGTAGCCAGGAGAACCACCAGCAGGTAGCCAGGAGAACCATCAGCAGGTAGCCAGGAGAACCATCAGCATGTAGCCAGGAGAACCATCAGCAGGTAGCCAGGAGAACCATCAGAAGATAGCCAGGAGAACCATCAGCAGGAAGCAAGGAGAACCATCAGCAGGTATCAAGGAGAACCATCAGCATGTAGCCAGGAGAACAATCAGCAGGTATCCAGGAGAACCATCGGCAGGTAGCCAGGAGAACCATCAGCAGGTAGCCAGGAGAACCATCAGAAGGTACCCTGGAGAACCATCAGCAGGTAGCCAGGAGAACCATGAGCAGGTAGCCAGGAGAACCATCAGCAGGTAGCCAGGAGAACCACCAGCAGGTAGCCAGGTGAACCATGAGCAGGTAATCAGGAGAACCATCAGCAGGTAGCCAGGAGAACCATCAGCAGGTAGGCAGGAGAACCATCAGCAGGTAGCCAGGAGAACCACCAGCAGGTATCCAGGAGAACCATCAGCAGGTAGCCAGGAGAACCATCAGCAGGTAGCCAGGAGAACCATCAGCAGGTATCCAGGAGAACCATCAGTAGGTAGCCAGGAGAACCATCAGCAGGTAGGTAGTAGAACTATCAGCAGGTATCCAGGAGAACCATCAGCAGGTAGCCAGGAGAACCATCAGCAGGTAGCCAGGAGAACCACCAGCAGGTAGCCAGGAAAACCATCAGCATGTAGCCAGGAGAACCATCAGCAGGTAACCAGTAGAACCATCAGCAGGTAGCCAGGAGAACCATCAGCAGGCAGCCAAGAGAACCATCAGCAGGTAGCCAGGAGAACCACCAGCAGGTAGCCAGGAGAACCATCAGCAGGTAGCCAGGAGAACCATCAGCAGGTAGCCAGGAGAACCATCAGCAGGTAGCCAGGAGAACCAACGCCAGGAAGACAGCAGAACCATCCGCAGGTAGCCAGGAGAACCATCAGGTAGCCAGGTCAGCAGGTAGCCAGGAGAACCATCAGCAGGTAGGCAGTAGATCCATCAGCAGGTAGCCAGGAGAACCATCAGCAGGTAGCCAGGAGTACCATCAGCAGGTAGCCAGGAGAACCATCAGCAGGCAGCCAGTAGATCAGCAGGAGCCAGGAACCATCAGCAGGTAGCCAGGAGAACCATCAGCAGGTAGCCAGGAGAACCATCAGTAGGTAGCAAGGAGAACCATCAGCAGGTAGCCAGGAGAACCATCAGCAGATAGCCAGGAGAACCATCAGCAGGTAGCCAGGAGAACCATCAGCATGTAGCCAGGAGAACCATCAGCAGGTAGCCAGGAGAACCATCAGCAGATAGACAGGAGAACCATCAGCAGGTAGGCAGTAGAACTATCAGCAGGTATCCAGGAGAACCATCAGCAGGTAGCCAGGAGAACCATCAGCAGGTAGCCAGGAGAACCACCAGCAGGTAGCCAGGAGAACCATCAACAGGTAGCCAGGAGAACCATCAGCATGTAGCCAGGAGAACCATCAGCAGGTAGGCAGTAGAACCATCAGCAGGTAGCCAGGAGAACCATCAGCAGGTAGCCTGGAGAACCATCAGCAGGTAGACAGAACCATCAGCAGGCAGCCAGGAGAACCATCCGCAGGTAGGCAGTAGAACCATCAGCAGGTAAACAGGAGAACCATCAGCAGGTAGCCAGGAGAACCATCAGCAGGTAGCTAGGAGAACCATCAGCAGGTAGCCAGGAGAACCATCAGCAGGTAGCCAGGAGAACCATCAGCCGGTAGCCAGGAGAACCATCAGCATGTAGCCAGGAGAACCGTCAGCAGGTAGGCAGTAGAACCATCAGCAGGTAGCCAGGAAAACCATCAGCAGGTAGCCAGGAGAACCATCAGCAGGTAGCCAGGAGAACCAACAGCAGGTAGGCAGTAGAACCATCAGCAGGTAGCCAGGAGAACCATCAGCAGGTAGCCAGGAGAACCATCAGCAGGTAGCCAGGAGAACCATCAGCAGGTAGGCAGTAGAACCATCAGCAGGCAGCCAGGAGAACCATCCGCAGGTAGCCAGGAGAACCATCAGCAGGTAGATAGGAGAAACATCAGCAGGTAGCCAGGAGAACCATCAGAAGGTAGCCAGAAGAACCATCAGCAGGTAGCCAGGAGAACGATCAGCAGGTAGCCAGGAGAACCATCAGCAGGTAGCCAGGAGAACCATCAGCATGTAGCCAGGAGAACCGTCAGCAGGTAGGCAGTAGAACCATCAGCAGGTAGCCAGGAGAACTATCAGCAGGTAGCCACGAGAACCATCAGCAGGTAGCCAGGAGAACCATCAGCAGGTAGGCAGTAGAACCATCAGCAGGTACCCATGAGAACCATCAACAGGTAGCCAGGAGAACCATCAGCAGGTAGCCAGGAGAAACATCAGCAGGTAGCCAGGAGAACCATCAGCAGGTAGCTAGGAGAACCGTCAGCATGTAGCCAGGAGAACCACCAGCAGGTAGCCAGGAGAACCATCAGCAGGTAGCCAGGAGAACCATCAGCATGTAGCCAGGAGAACCATCAGCAGGTAGCCAGGAGAACCATCAGAAGATAGCCAGGAGAACCATCAGCAGGAAGCAAGGAGAACCATCAGCAGGTATCAAGGAGAACCATCAGCATGTAGCCAGGAGAACAATCAGCAGGTATCCAGGAGAACCATCGGCAGGTAGCCAGGAGAACCATCAGCAGGTAGCCAGGAGAACCATCAGAAGGTACCCTGGAGAACCATCAGCAGGTAGCCAGGAGAACCATGAGCAGGTAGCCAGGAGAACCATCAGCAGGTAGCCAGGAGAACCACCAGCAGGTAGCCAGGTGAACCATGAGCAGGTAATCAGGAGAACCATCAGCAGGTAGCCAGGAGAACCATCAGCAGGTAGGCAGGAGAACCATCAGCAGGTAGCCAGGAGAACCACCAGCAGGTATCCAGGAGAACCATCAGCAGGTAGCCAGGAGAACCATCAGCAGGTAGCCAGGAGAACCATCAGCAGGTATCCAGGAGAACCATCAGTAGGTAGCCAGGAGAACCATCAGCAGGTAGGTAGTAGAACTATCAGCAGGTATCCAGGAGAACCATCAGCAGGTAGCCAGGAGAACCATCAGCAGGTAGCCAGGAGAACCACCAGCAGGTAGCCAGGAGAACCACCGGCAGGTAGCCAGTAGAACCATCAACAGGTAGCCAGGAGAACCATCAACATGTAGCCAGGAGAACCATCAGCAGGTAGCTAGGAGAACCATCAGCAGGTAGCCAGGAGAACCACCGGGAGGTAGCCAGGAGAACCATCAACAGGTATCCAGGAGAACCATCAGCATGTAGCCAGGAGAACAATCAGCAGGTATCCAGGAGAACCATCGGCAGGTAGCCAGGAGAACCATCAGCAGGTAGCCAGGAGAACCATCAGAAGGTAGCCCAGGAGAACCATCAGCAGGTAGCCAGGAGAATCATCAGCAGGTAGCCAGGAGAACCATGAGAAGGTAGCCAGGAGAACCACCAGCAGGTAGCCAGGTGAACCATGAGCAGGTAATCGGGAGAACCATCAGCAGGTAGCCAGGAGAACCATCAGCAGGTAGCCAGGAGACCCATCAGCAGGTAGCCAGGAGAAGCATCAGCAGGTAGCCAGGAGAACCATCAGCAGGTAGCCAGGAGAACCATCAGCAGGTAGCCAGGAGAACCATCAGCAGGTAGCCAGAAGAACCATCAGCAGGTAGCCAGGAGAACCATCAGCAGGTAGCCAGGAGAACCATCAGCAGGTAGCCAGGAGAACCATCAGCAGGTAGCCAGGAGAACCATCAGCAGGTAGCCAGGAGAACCATCAGCAGGTAGCCAGGAGAACCACCAGCAGGTAGCCAGGAGAACCATCAGCAGGTAGCCAGGAGAACCATCAGCATGTAGCCAGGAGAACCATCAGCAGGTAGCCAGGAGAACCATCAGCAGGTAGCCAGGAGAACCATCAGCAGGTAGCCAGGAGAAACATCAGCAGGTAGCCAGGAGAACCATCAGCAGGTAGCCAGAAGAACCATTAGCAGGTAGCCAGGAGAACCATCAGCAGGTAGCCAGGAGAACCATCAGCAGGTAGCCAGGACAACCATCAGCAGGTAGCCAGGAGAACCATCAGCAGGTTGCCATGAGAACCATCAGCAGGTTGCCAGGAGAAACATCAGCAGGTAGCCAGGAGAACCATCAGCAGGTAGCCAGGAGAACCATCAGCATGTAGCCAGTAGAACCATCAGCAGATACCCAGGAGAGCCATCAGCAGGTAGCCAGGAGAACCATCAGCAGGTAGCCAGGAGAACCATCAGCAGGTAGCCAGGAGAACCATCAGCAGGTAGCCAGTAGAACCATCAGCAGGTAGCCAGGAGAACCATCAGCAGGTAGCCAGGAGAACCATCAGCAGGTAGCCAGGAGAACCATCAGCAGGTAGCCAGGAGAACCATCAGCAGGTAGCCAGGAGAACCATCAGCAGGTAGCCAGGAGAACCAACAGCAGGTAGCCAGGAGAACCATCAGCAGATAGCCAGGATATCCATCAGCAGGTAGACAGGAGAACCATCAGCAGGTAGCCAGGAGAAACATCACCAGGTAGCCAGGAGAACCATCAGCAGGTAGCCAGGAGAACCATCAGCAGGTAGCCAGGAAAACCATCAGCATGTAGCCAGGAGAACCATCAGCAGGTAACCAGTAGAACCATCAGCAGGTAGCCAGGAGAACCATCAGCAGGCAGCCAAGAGAACCATCAGAAGGTAGCAGGAGAAACATCAGCAGGTAGCTAGGAGAACCATCAGCAGGTATCCAGGAGAACCATCAGCAGGCAGCCAGGAGAACCATCAGCAGGTAGCCAGGAGAACCATAAGCAGGTAGCCAGGAGAACCATCAGCAGGTAGCCAGGAGAACCATCACCAGGTAGCCAGGAGAAACATCAGCAGGTAGCCAGGAGAACCATCAGCAGGTAGGCAGTAGATCCATCAGCAGGTAGCCAGGAGAACCATCAGCAGGGAGCCAGGAGTACCATCAGCAGGTAGCCAGGAGAACAATCAGCAGGCAGCCAGGAGAACCATCAGCAGGTAGCCAGGAGAACCATCAGCAGGTAGCCAGGAGAACCATCAGCAGGTAGCCAGGAGAACCATCAGTAGGTAGCAAGGAGAACCATCAGCAGGAAGCCAGGAGAACCATCAGCAGATAGCCAGGAGAACCATCAGCATGTAGCCAGGAGAACCATCAGCATGTAGCCAGGAGAACCATCAGCAGGTAGCCAGGAGAACCATCAGCAGATAGCCAGGAGAACCATCAGCAGGTAGGCAGTAGAACTATCAGCAGGTATCCAGGAGAACCATCAGCAGGTAGCCAGGAGAACCATCAGCAGGTAGCCAGGAGAACCACCAGCAGGTAGCCAGGAGAACCATCAACAGGTAGCCAGGAGAACCATCAGCATGTAGCCAGGAGAACCATCAGCAGGTAGGCAGTAGAACCATCAGCAGGTAGCCAGGAGAACCATCAGCAGGTAGCCTGGAGAACCATCAGCAGGTAGCCAGGAGAACCATCAGCAGGTAGACAGAACCATCAGCAGGCAGCCAGGAGAACCATCCGCAGGTAGGCAGTAGAACCATCAGCAGGTAAACAGGAGAACCATCAGCAGGTAGCCAGGAGAACCATCAGCAGGTAGCTAGGAGAACCATCAGCAGGTAGCCAGGAGAACCATCAGCAGGTAGCCAGGAGAACCATCAGCATGTAGCCAGGAGAACCGTCAGCAGGTAGGCAGTAGAACCATCAGCAGGTAGCCAGGAAAACCATCAGCAGGTAGCCAGGAGAACCATCAGCAGGTAGCAAGGAGAACCATCAGCAGGTAGGCAGTAGAACCATCAGCAGGTGCCCCATCAGCAGGTAGCCAGGAGAACCATCAGCAGGTAGCCAGGAGAACCATCAGCAGGTAGCCAGGAGAACCATCAGCAGGTAGGCAGCAGGTAGAACCATCAGCAGGTAGCCCAGGAGAACCATCAGCAGGTAGCCAGGAGAACCATCAGCAGGTAGCCAGGAGAAACATCAGCAGGTAGCCAGGAGAACCATCAGCAGGTAGCTAGGAGAACCATCAGCATGTAGCCAGGAGAACCATCAGCAGGTAGCCAGGAGAACCATCAGCAGGTAGCCAGGAGAACCATCAGCATGTAGCCAGGAGAACCATCAGCAGGTAGCCAGTAGAACCATCAGCAGGTAGCCAGGAGAACCATCAGCAGGCAGCCAAGAGAACCATCAGAAGGTAGCAGGAGAAACATCAGCAGGTAGCTAGGAGAACCATCAGCAGGTATCCAGGAGAACCATCAGCAGGCAGCCAGGAGAACCATCAGCAGGTAGCCAGGAGAACCATCAGCAGGTAGCCAGGAGAACCATCAGCAGGTAGCCAGGAGAACCATCACCAGGTAGCCAGGAGAAACATCAGCAGGTAGCCAGGAGAACCATCAGCAGGTAGGCAGTAGATCCATCAGCAGGTAGCCAGGAGAACCATCAGCAGGTAGCCAGGAGTACCATCAGCAGAGAGCCAGGAGAACCATCAGCAGGCAGCCAGGAGAACCATCAGCAGGTAGCCAGGAGAACCATCAGCAGGTAGCCAGGAGAACCATCAGCAGGTAGCCAGGATAACCATCAGTAGGTAGCAAGGAGAACCATCAGCAGGTAGCCAGGAGAACCATCAGCAGATAGCCAGGAGAACCATCAGCAGGTAGCCAGGAGAACCATCAGCATGTAGCCAGGAGAACCATCAGCAGGTAGCCAGGAGAACCATCAGCAGATAGCCAGGAGAACCATCAGCAGGTAGGCAGTAGAACTATCAGCAGGTATCCAGGAGAACCATCAGCAGGTAGCCAGGAGAACCATCAGCAGGTAGCCAGGAGAACCACCAGCAGGTAGCCAGGAGAACCATCAACAGGTAGCCAGGAGAACCATCAGTATGTAGCCAGGAGAACCATCAGCAGGTAAGCAGTAGAACCATCAGCAGGTAGCCAGGAGATCCATCAGCAGGTAGCCTGGAGAACCATCAGCAGGTAGCCAGGAGAACCATCAGCAGGTAGACAGAACCATCAGCAGGCAGCCAGGAGAACCATCCGCAGGTAGGCAGTAGAACCATCAGCAGGTAGCCAGGAGAACCATCAGCAGGTAGCCAGGAGAACCATCAGCAGGTAGCTAGGAGAACCATCAGCAGGTAGCCAGGAAAACCATCAGCAGGTAGCCAGGAGAACCATCAGCAGGTAGCCAGGAGAACCATCAGCAGGTAGCCAGGAGAACCATCAGCATGTAGCCAGGAGAACCGTCAGCAGGTAGGCAGTAGAACCATCAGCAGGTAGCCAGGAGAACCATCAGCAGGTAGCCAGGAGAACCATCAGCAGGTAGCCAGGAGAACCATCAGCAGGTAGGCAGTAGAACCATCAGCAGGTACCCAGGAGAACCATCAGCAGGTAGCCAGGAGAACCATCAGCAGGTAGCCAGGAGAAACATCAGCAAGTAGCCAGGAGAACCATCAGCAGGTAGCTAGGAGAACCATCAGCATGTAGCCAGGAGAACCACCAGCAGGTAGCCAGGAGAACCATCAGCAGGTAGCCAGGAGAACCATCTGCAGGTAGCCAGGAGAACCATCAGCAGGTAGCCAGGAGAACCATCAGCAGATAGCCAGGAGAACCATCAGCAGGTATCCAGGAGAACCATCAGCATGTAGCCAGGAGAACCATCAGCAGGTATCCAGGAGAACCATCAGCAGGTAGCCAGGAGAACCATCAGCAGGTAGCCAGGAGAACCATCAGCAGGTAGCCAGGAGAACCATCAGCAGGTAGCCAGGAGAACCATCAGCAGGTAGCCAGGAGAAACATCAGCAGGTAGCCAGGTGAACCACGAGCAGGTAGGCAGGAGAACCATCAGCAGGTAGCCAGGAGAACCATCAGCAGGTAGCCAGGAGAACCACCAGCAGGTAGCCAGGTGAACCACGAGCAGGTAGGCAGGAGAACCATCAGCAGGTAGCCAGGAGAACCATCAGCAGGTAGCCAGGAGAACCATCAGCATGTAGCCAGGAGAACAATCAGCAGGTATCCAGGAGAACCATCAGCAGGTAGCCAGGAGACCCATCAGCAGGTAGCCAGGAGAACCATCAGCACGTAGCCAGGAGAACCATCAGCAGGTAGCCTGGAGAACCATCAGCACGTATCCAGGAGAACCATCAGCAGGTAGCCAGGAGAACCATCAGCAGGTAGGCAGTAGATCTATCAGCAGGTATCCAGGAGAACCATCAGCAGGTAGCCAGGAGAACCATCAGCAGGTAGCCATGAGAACCACCAGCAGGTAGCCAGGAGAACCATCAACAGGTAGCCAGGAGAACCATCAACATGTAGCCAGGAGAACCATCAGCAGGTAGGCAGTAGAACCATCAGCAGGCAGCCAGGAGAACCATCAGCAGGTAGCCAGGAGAACCATCAGCAGGTAGCCAGGAGAAACATCAGCAGGTAGCCAGGAGAACCATCAGCAGGTAGCCAGAAGAACCATCAGCAGGTAGGCAGTAGAACCATCAGCAGGCAGCCAGGAGAACCATCAGCAGGTAGCCAGGAGAACCATCAGCAGGTAGCCAGGAGAAACATCAGCAGGTAGCCAGGAGAACCATCAGCAGGTAGCCAGAAGAACCATCAGCAGGTAGCCAGGAGAACCATCAGCAGGTAGCCAGGAGAACTATCAGCAGGTAGCCAGGAGAACCATCAGCATGTAGCCAGGAGAACCATCAGCATGTAGGCAGTAGAACCATCAGCAGGTAACAAGGAGAACCATCAGCAGGTAGCCAGGAGAACCATCAGCAGGTAGCGAGGACAACCATCAGCAGGTAGGCAGTAGAACCATCAGCAGGTAGCCAGGAGAACCACCAGCAGGTAGCCAGGAGAACCATCAGCAGGTAGCCAGGAGAAACATCAGCACGTAGCCAGGAGAACCATCAGCAGGTAGCTAGGAGAACCATCAGCATGTAGCCAGGAGAACCACCAGCAGGTAGCCAGGAGAACCATCAGCAGGTAGCCAGGAGAACCATCAGCATGTAGCCAGGAGAGCCATCAGCAGGTAGCCAGGAGAACCATCAGCAGGTAGCCAGGAGAACCATCAGCAGGTAGCCAGGAGAACCATGAGCAGGTAGCTAGGAAAACCATCAGCAGGTAGCCAGGAGAACCTTCAGCAGGTAGCCAGGAGAACTATCAGCAGGTAGCCAGGAGAACCATCAGCAGGTAGCCAGGAGAACCATCAGCAGGTAGCCAGGAGAACCATCAGCAGGTAGCCAGGAGAACCATCAGCAGTTAACCAGGAGAACCATCAGCAGGTAGCCAGGGGAACCATCAGCAGGTAGCCAGTAGACCCCTCAGCAGGTAGCCAGGAGAACCATCAGCAGGTAGCCAGGAGAACCATCAGCAGGTAGCCAGGAGAACCATCAGCAGGTAGCCAGGAGAACCATCAGCAGGTATCCAGGAGAACCATCAGCAGGTAGCCAGGAGAACCATCAGCAGGTAGCCAGGAGAACCATCAGCAGGTATCCAGGAGAACCATCAACAGGTAGCCAGGAGAACCATCACCAGGTAGCCGGGAGAACCATCAGCAGGTAGCCAGGAGAACCATCAGCAGGTAGCCAGGATAACCATCAGCAGGAAGCCAGGAGAACCATGAACAGGTATCCAGGAGAACCAACAGCAGGTAGCCAGGAGAACCAACAGCAGGTAGCCAGGAGAACCATCAGCAGATAGCCAGGAGAAACATCACCAGGTAGCCAGGAGAACCATCAGCAGGTAGCCAGGAGAACCATCAGCAGGTAGCCAGGAAAACCATCAGCATGTAGCCAGGAGAACCATCAGCAGGTAGCCTGTAGAACCATCAGCAGGTAGCCAGGAGAACCATCAGCAGGCAGCCAAGAGAACCATCAGAAGGTAGCCAGGAGAACCATCAGCAGGTAGCCAGGAGAACCATCAGCAGGTAGCCAGGAGAACCATCAGTAGGTAGCAAGGAGAACCATCAGCAGGTAGCCAGGAGAACCATCAGCAGGTAGCCAGGAGAACCATCACCAGGTAGCCAGGAGAAACATCAGCAGGTAGCCAGGAGAACCATCAGCAGGTAGGCAGTAGATCCATCAGCAGGTAGCCAGGAGAACCATCAGCAGGTAGCCAGGAGTACCATCAGCAGGTAGCCAGGAGAACCATCAGCAGGCAGCCAGGAGAACCATCAGCAGGTAGCCAGGAGAACCATCAGCAGGTAGCCAGGAGAACCATCAGCAGGTAGCCAGGAGAACCATCAGTAGGTAGCAAGGAGAACCATCAGCAGGTAGCCAGGAGAACCATCAGCAGATAGCGAGGAGAACCATCAGCAGATAGCGAGGAGAACCATCAGCAGGTAGCCAGGAGAACCATCAGCATGTCAGCAGATAGCGAGGAGAACCATCAGCAGGTAGCCAGGAGAACCTCAGCATGTAGCCAGGAGAACCTTCAGCAGGTAGCCAGGAGAACCATCAGCAGATAGCCAGGAGAACCATCAGCAGGTAGGCAGTAGAACTATCAGCTGGTATCCAGGAGAACCATCAGCAGGTAGCCAGGAGAACCATCAGCAGGTAGCCAGGAGAACCATCAGCAGGTAGCCAGGAGAACCATCAGTAGGTAGCAAGGAGAACCATCAGCAGGTAGCCAGGAGAACCATCAGCAGGTAGCCAGGAGAACCATCAGCATGTAGCCAGGAGAACCGTCAGCAGGTAGGCAGTAGAACCATCAGCAGGTAGCCAGGAGAACCATCAGCAGGTAGCCAGGAGAACCATCAGCAGGTAGCCAGGAGAACCATCAGCAGGTAGGCAGTAGAACCATCAGCAGGTACCCAGGAGAACCATCAGCAGGTAGCCAGGAGAACCATCGGCAGGTAGCCAGGAGAAACATCAGCAGGTAGCCAGGAGAACCATCAGCAGGTAGCTAGGAGAACCATCAGCATGTAGCCAGGAGAACCACCAGCAGGTAGCCAGGAGAACCATCAGCAGGTAGCCAGGAGAACCATCAGCATGTAGCCAGGAGAACCATCAGCAGGTAGCCAGGAGAACCATCAGCAGATAGCCAGGAGAACCATCAGCAGATATCCAGGAGAACCATCAGCATGTAGCCAGGAGAACAATCAGCAGGTATCCAGGAGAACCATCAGCAGGTAGCCAGGAGAACAATCAGCAGGTAGCCAGGAGAACCATCAGCAGGTAGCCAGGAGAACCATCAGCAGGTAGCCAGGAGAACCATCAGCAGGTAGCCAGGAGAACTATCAGCAGGTAGCCAGGTGAACCACGAGCAGGTAGGCAGGAGAACCATCAGCAGGTAGCCAGGAGAACCATCAGCAGGTAGCCAGGAGAACCACCAGCAGGTAGCCAGGTGAACCACGAGCAGGTAGGCAGGAGAACCATCAGCAGGTAGCCAGGAGAACCATCAGCAGGTAGCCAGGAGAACCATCAGCATGTAGCCAGGAGAACAATCAGCAGGTATCCAGGAGAACCATCAGCAGGTAGCCAGGAGAACCATCAGCAGGTAGCCAGGAGAACCATTAGCAGGTAGCCAGGAGAACCATCAGCAGGTAGCCAGGAGAACCATCAGCAGGTAGCCAGGAGAACCATCAGCACGTAGCCAGGAGAACCATCAGCAGGAAGCCTGGAGAACCATCAGCAGGTATCCAGGAGAACCATCAGCAGGTAGCCAGGAGAACCATCAGCAGGTAGGCAGTAGATCTATCAGCAGGTATCCAGGAGAACCATCAGCAGGTAGCCAGGAGAACCATCAGCAGGTAGCCATGAGAACCACCAGCAGGTAGCCAGGAGAACCATCAACATCAGCAGGTAGCCATGAGAACCACCAGCAGGTAGCCAGGAGAACCATCAACAGGTAGCCAGGAGAACCATCAACATGTAGCCAGGAGAACCATCAGCAGGTAGGCAGTAGAACCATCAGCAGGTAGCCAGAAGTATCATCAGCAGGTAGCCAGGAGAACCATCAGCAGGTAGCCAGGAGAACCATCAGCAGGTAGGCAGTAGAACCATCAGCAGGCATCCAGGAGAACCATCAGCAGGTAGCCAGGAGAACCATCAGCAGGTAGCCAGGAGAAACATCAGCAGGTAGCCAGGAGAACCATCAGCAGGTAGCCAGAAGAACCATCAGCAGGTAGCCAGGAGAACCATCAGCAGGTAGCCAGGAGAACTATCAGCAGGTAGCCAGGAGAACCATCAGCATGTAGCCAGGAGAACCATCAGCATGTAGGCAGTAGAACCATCAGCAGGTAACCAGGAGAACCATCAGCAGGTAGCCAGGAGAACCATCAGCAGGTAGCGAGGAGAACCATCAGCAGGTAGGCAGTAGAACCATCAGCAGGTAGCCAGGAGAACCATCAGCAGGTAGCCAGGAGAACCATCAGCAGGTAGCCAGGAGAAACATCAGCACGTAGCCAGGAGAACCATCAGCAGGTAGCTAGGAGAACCATCAGCATGTAGCCAGGAGAACCACCAGCAGGTAGCCAGGAGAACCATCAGCAGGTAGCCAGGAGAACCATCAGCATGTAGCCAGGAGAGCCATCAGCAGGTAGCCAGGAGAACCATCAGCAGGTAGCCAGGAGAACCATCACAGCAGGGAAGCCAGAGAACCATCAGCAGGTATCCAGGAGAACATCAGCAAAAAAGCCAGGAGAACAATCAGCAGGTACTAGGAGAACCATCGGCAGGTAGCCAGGAAGAAGCTGATCAGCAGGTAGCCAGGAGAAATCCACTGTGAAATTTGGAGAACCACTAGCAGGTAAGCCAGGAGAACCATCAGCAGGCAGCCAGGAGAAACCACTGTACAGGCAGCCAGGGAGGAACCACCAGCAGGTAGAAAGGTGAACCACGAGCAGGAAATCAGAGAACCATCAGCAGGTGCAGCCAGGAGAACCACCGCAGGTAGGCAGGAGAACCATCAGCAGGTAGCCAGGAGAAAATCACCCGCAGGTAGCCAGGAGAACCATGAGCAGGTAGCTAGGAAAACCATCAGCAGGTAGCCAGGAGAACCATCAGCAGGTAGCCAGGAGAACTATCAGCAGGTAGCCAGGAGAACCATCAGCAGGTAGCCAGGATAACCATCAGCAGGTAGCCAGGAGAACCATCAGCAGGTAGCCAGGAGAACCATCAGCAGTTAACCAGGAGAAACCACCGGCAGGTAGCCAGTAGAACCATCAACAGGTAGCCAGGAGAACCATCAACATGTAGCCAGGAGAACCATCAGCAGGTAGCTAGGAGAACCATCAGCAGGTAGCCAGGAGAACCACCGGGAGGTAGCCAGGAGAACCATCAACAGGTATCCAGGAGAACCATCAGCATGTAGCCAGGATAACAATCAGCAGGTATCCAGGAGAACCATCAGCAGTTAGCCAGGAGAAACCATCAGGAGGTAGCCAGGAGAACCATCAGCAGGTGGTGGGCAGTAGAACCACTCAGCAGGCAGCCAGGAGAACCATCAGCAGGCAGCTGCAGGAACCACTACAGGTAGCCTGGAGAACCATCGTAGCACGGTAGCCAGGAGAACCATCAGCAGGCAGCCAGGAGAATCATCAGCATGCAGCCAGGAGAATCCATCAGCAGGTGCAGGCAGTAGAACCATCAGTGGTGCAGCCAGGAGAACCATCAGCAGGCAGCCAGGAGAACCATCAGCAGGTAGCCAGGAGAATCCATCAGCAGGTAGGCAGTAGAACCATCAGCAGTAGCCAGGAGAACCATCAGCAGGTAGCCAGGAGAACCCATCAGCAGGTAGCCAGGAGAAACATCAGCAAGTAGCCAGAGAACCACTACAAACAGGAGAACCACTTCGTGGTGTAGCCAGGAGAACCACTCAGCAGGTAGCCAGGAGAACCATCAGCAGGTAGCCAGGAGAACCATCAGAAGCACAACAGGAGAGCCATCAGCAGTAGCCAGGAGAACCATCAGCACAGCCAGGAGAACCACCAGCAGGTAGCCAGGAGAACCATCAGCAGGTAGCCAGGAGAACCATCAGCAGGTTGCCAGGAGAAACACTGCAGGTAGCCAGAGAACCATCAGCAGGTAGCCAGGAGAACCACTGTGTAGCCAGAGAACCATCAGCAGGTGAAACAGAGAACCATCAGCAGGTTACCAGGAGAAACATCAGCAGGTAGCCAGGAGAACTATCAGCAGGTAGCCAGTGGTAATCGATTAGCAGGTAGCCAGCAGAATCACCGCAGGTAGCCAGGAGAACCATCAGCAGGTGCCAGACACCCATCAGCAGGTAGCCAGGAGAACCATCAGCAGGCTGCTGCGAGAACCACTGCAGGTTGCCAGAGAAAACATCAGCAGGTAGCCAGGAGAACCATCAGCAGGTAGCCAGGAGAACCACTCAGCATGTAGCCAGTAGAACCATCAGCAGATACCCAGGAGAGCCACTGGCAGGTAGCCAGGAGAGCGATCAAATGTGCAGCCAGGAGAACCACTGCAGCCAGGAGAACCATCAGCACAGCCAGTAGAACCAGCAGGTGCAGCCAGAGAACCCATCAGCAGGTAGCCAGGAGAACCATCAGCAGGCAGCCAGGAGAACCATCAGCAGGAAGCCAGGAGAACCAAGGAACAGGTATCCAGGAGAACCAACAGCAGGTAGCCAGGAGAATCCAACAGCAGGTAGCCGCCAGGAGAATCCATCAAGCAGGATTACAGGCTATCCAACAGGCAGGTAGGACAGGAAGAACCATCAGCAGGTGAGCCAGGAGAAACCATCACCAGGTAGCCAGGAGAAACCATCTGCAGGCAGCCAGGAGAACCACTGTAGCCAGGCCAGGAAAAACCATCAGCATGGCAGGGCCAGGAGAACCATCCAGCAGGTAAACCAGTTAGGAACCATCAGGCAGGTAAGCCAGGAGAACTACTCAGCAGGCAGCCAAGAGAAATCCACCAGAAGGCCAGGGCAGGAGAAACATCCAACAGGTGGCTAGGAGAACCATCAGGCAGGTATCCAGGAGAACCATCAGGCAGGCAAGCCAGAGAACTACTGCAGGCAGGCCAGGAGAACCATAAGCAGGTAAGCCAGGAGAACGCATCAGCAGGCAGCCAGGAGAACCATCACCAGGCAGCTGTGGAGAAACACTGGCAGGCAGCCAGGAGTAGAACCATCAGCAGGTAAGGCAGTAGATCCATCAGCAGGTAGCCAGGAGAACCATCAGTAGGTAGCCAGGAGTAACCGCATCAGCAGGTGAGCCAGGAGGGGATAACCATCAGCAAGGCATGCCAGGAGAACCATCAGCAGGTAGCCAGGAGAACCATCAGCAGGTAGCCAGGAGAACCACCAGCAGGTAGCCAGGAGAAAACCACTGCAGGCAGCAAGGAGAACCATCAGCAGGTAGCCAGGGAGAACCATCAGCAGATAGCCAGGAGAACCATCAGGCAGGTAAGCCAGGAGAACCATCAGCATGGTAGGCCAGAGAACTATATCAGCAAGGCAGCTGAGTAGCCATCAGCAGATAGACAGGAACTATCAGGCAGGTAGGCCAGGTAGAACCTATCAGCAGGTAGTCCAGGAGAACCATCAGCAGGTAGCCTGGGAGAACCATCAGCAGGCAAGCCAGGAGAACCACCAGCAGGTAGCCAGGAGAACCACTCCAACAGGTAGCCAGGAGAACCATCAGCATGCAGCCAGGAGAACCTTAGGGCAGGTAGGCAGCAGAAACCATCAGCAGGTAGCCAGGAGAACCATCAGCAGGTAGCCAGGAGAAACATCAGCAGGTAGCCAGGAGAACCAATCAGCAGGTAGCCAGAAGAAACCATTAGTGGTAGCCAGGAGAAAACACGGTGCAGGTGGCCAGGAGAACCATCAGCAGGCAGCCAGGACAACCATCAGCAGGTAGCCAGGAGAAACTCAGGCACCATGAGAACCATCAGCAGGTTGCCAGGAGAATCAGCAGGTAGCCAGGAGAACCATCAGCAGGTAGCCAGGAGAACCATCAGCATGTGGCCAGTAGGAACCACCAGCAGATACCCAGAGAGCCATCAGCAGCCAGGAGAACCATCAGCAGGTAGCCAGGAGAACCATCAGCATGTAGCCAGAAACCATCAGCAGGAAGCCAGGAGAACTATCAGCAGGAACCAGGAGAATGAGCAGGTAGCCAGGAGAACCATCAGCAGGAAGCAGGAGAAATCCACAGGTATCCAGGAGAACCAACAGCAGGCCAGGAGAACCAACAGCAGGAGCCAGGAGAACCACTGCAGACAGCCAGGATATCCCACTGTTAGGTAGACAGGGATCCATCAGCAGGTAAGCCAGGAGAAACATCACCAGGCAGCCTGGAGAACCATCAAGCAGGTAGCCAGGAGGAACCATCAGCAGGTAGCCAGAAAACCACTAGCAATGCAGCCAGAGAACCACCAGCAGGTAACCAGTAGGAACCATCAGCAGGTAGCCAGGGAGAACCATCAGCAGGCAGCCAAGAGAAACCATCAGAAGGTAGCAGGAGAAACATAGCAGGTAGCTAGGAGAAATCCATGTGCAGGCATCCAGGAGAACCATAGGCAGGCCAGAGGAGAACCATCAGTGGTACAGGAGAACATAACAGGTAGCCAGGAGAACCAACAGCAGGTAGCCAGGAGAACTATCACAAGGAGCCAGAGACATCAGCAGTAACCAGGGAGGAACCACTGGCAGGTAGGGCAGATCCATCAGCAGGCAGGCCAGGAGAACCATCAGCAGCCAGAGTACCATCAGCAGGTAGCCAGAGAACCACTGGGGCAGGCAGCCAGGGAGAACCATGTGCAGGGGTAGCCAGAGAACCATCAGCAGGCCAGGAGGAAGAACCATCAGCAGCCAGGAGGAACCACTGTAGGTGGTAAGGGAGAACCATCAGCAGGTGCCAGGAGAACCATCAGCAGATAGCCAGGAGAACCATCAGCAGGTAGCCAGGAGAACCATCAGCATGTAGCAGGAGAACCATCAGCAGGTAGCCAGGAGAACCCATCAGCAGGTAGACAGGAGAACCATCAGCAGGTAGCCAGGAGAAACATCACCAGGTAGCCAGGAGAACCATCAGCAGGTAGCCAGGAGAACCATCAGCAGGTAGCCAGGAAAACCATCAGCATGTAGCCAGGAGAACCATCAGCAGGTAACCAGTAGAACCATCAGCAGGTAGCCAGGAGAACCATCAGCAGGCAGCCAAGAGAACCATCAGAAGGTAGCAGGAGAAACATCAGCAGGTAGCTAGGAGAACCATCAGCAGGTATCCAGGAGAACCATCAGCAGGCAGCCAGGAGAACCAATCAGCAGGTAGCCAGGAGAACCATAAGCAGGTAGCCAGGAGAACCATCAGCCGGTAGCCAGGAGAACCATCAGCATGTAGCCAGGAGAACCGTCAGCAGGTAGGCAGTAGAACCTTCAGCAGGTAGCCAGGAAAACCATCAGCAGGTAGCCAGGAGAACCATCAGCAGGTAGCCAGGAGAACCATCAGCAGGTAGGCAGTAGAACCATCAGCAGGTAGCCAGGAGAACCATCAGCAGGTAGCCAGGAGAACCATCAGCAGGTAGCCAGGAGAACCATCAGCAGGTAGGCAGTAGAACCATCAGCAGGCAGCCAGGAGAACCATCCGCAGGTAGCCAGGAGAACCATCAGCAGGTAGATAGGAGAAACATCAGCAGGTAGCCAGGAGAACCATCAGAAGGTAGCCAGAAGAACCATCAGCAGGTAGCCAGGAGAACGATCAGCAGGTAGCCAGGAGAACCATCAGCAGGTAGCCAGTAGAAACCATCAGCATGTAGCCAGGAGAACCGTCAGCAGGTAGGCAGTAGAACCATCAGCAGGTAGCCAGGAGAACTATCAGCAGGTAGCCACGAGAACCATCAGCAGGTAGCCAGGAGAACCATCAGCAGGTAGGCAGTAGAACCATCAGCAGGTACCCATGAGAACCATCAACAGGTAGCCAGGAGAACCATCAGCAGGTAGCCAGGAGAAACATCAGCAGGTAGCCAGGAGAACCATCAGCAGGTAGCTAGAGAACCGTCAGCATGTAGCCAGGAGAACCATCAGCAGGTAGCCAGGAGAACCATCAGCAGGTAGCCAGGAGAACCATCAGCATGTAGCCAGGAGAACCATCAGCAGGTAGCCAGGAGAACCATCAGAAGATAGCCAGGAGAACCATCAGCAGGAAGCAAGGAGAACCATCAGCAGGTATCAAGGAGAACCATCAGCATGTAGCCAGGAGAACAATCAGCAGGTATCCAGGAGAACCATCGGCAGGTAGCCAGGAGAACCATCAGCAGGTAGCCAGGAGAACCATCAGAAGGTACCCTGGAGAACCATCAGCAGGTAGCCAGGAGAACCATGAGCAGGTAGCCAGGAGAACCATCAGCAGGTAGCCAGGAGAACCACCAGCAGGTAGCCAGGTGAACCATGAGCAGGTAATCAGGAGAACCATCAGCAGGTAGCCAGGAGAACCATCAGCAGGTAGGCAGGAGAACCATCAGCAGGTAGCCAGGAGAACCACCAGCAGGTATCCAGGAGAACCATCAGCAGGTAGCCAGGAGAACCATCAGCAGGTAGCCAGGAGAACCATCAGCAGGTATCCAGGAGAACCATCAGTAGGTAGCCAGGAGAACCATCAGCAGGTAGGTAGTAGAACTATCAGCAGGTATCCAGGAGAACCATCAGCAGGTAGCCAGGAGAACCATCAGCAGGTAGCCAGGAGAACCACCAGCAGGTAGCCAGGAGAACCACCGGCAGGTAGCCAGTAGAACCATCAACAGGTAGCCAGGAGAACCATCAACATGTAGCCAGGAGAACCATCAGCAGGTAGCTAGGAGAACCATCAGCAGGTAGCCAGGAGAACCACCGGGAGGTAGCCAGGAGAACCATCAACAGGTATCCAGGAGAACCATCAGCATGTAGCCAGGAGAACAATCAGCAGGTATCCAGGAGAACCATCGGCAGGTAGCCAGGAGAACCATCAGCAGGTAGCCAGGAGAACCATCAGAAGGTACCCAGGAGAACCATCAGCAGGTAGCCAGGAGAATCATCAGCAGGTAGCCAGGAGAACCATGAGAAGGTAGCCAGGAGAACCACCAGCAGGTAGCCAGGTGAACCATGAGCAGGTAATCGGGAGAACCATCAGCAGGTAGCCAGGAGAACCATCAGCAGGTAGCCAGGAGACCCATCAGCAGGTAGCCAGGAGAAGCATCAGCAGGTAGCCAGGAGAACCATCAGCAGGTAGCCAGGAGAACCATCAGCAGGTAGCCAGGAGAACCATCAGCAGGTAGCCTGAAGAACTATCAGCAGGTAGCCAGGAGAACCATCAGCAGGTAGCCAGGAGAACCATCAGCAGGTAAGCAGTAGAACTATCGGCAGGTATCCAGGAGAACCATCAGCAGGTAGCCAGGAGAACCATCAGCAGGTAGCCAGGAGAACCACCAGCAGGTAGCCAGGAGAACCATCAGCAGGTAGGCAGGAGAACTATCAGCATGTAGCCAGGAGAACCATCAGCAGGTAGGCAGTAGAACCATCAGCAGGTAGCCAGGAGAACCATCAGCAGGTAGCCAGGAGAACCATCAGCAGGTAGCCAGGAGAACCATCAGCAGGTAGGCAGTAGAACCATCAGCAAGCAGCCAGGAAAACTATCCGCAGGTAGCCAGGAGAACCATCAGCAGGTAGCCAGGAGAAACATCAGCAGGTAGCCAGGAGAACCATCAGAAGGTAGCCAGAAGAACCATCAGCAGGTAGCCAGGAGAACCATCAGCAGGTAGCCAGGAGAACCATCAGCATGTAGCCAGGAGAACCGTCAGCAGGTAGGCAGTAGAACCATCAGCAGGTAGCCAGGAGAACCATCAGCAGGTAGCCAGGAGAACCATCAGCAGTTAGCCAGGAGGACCACCAGCAGGTAGGCAGTAGAACCATCAGCAGGTACCCAGGAGAACCATCAACAGGTAGCCAGGAGAACCATCAGCAGGTAGCCAGAAGAAACATCAGCAGGTAGCCAGGAGAACCATCAGCAGGTAGCTAGGAGAACCATCAGCATGTAGCCAGGAGAACCACCAGCAGGTAGCCAGGAGAACCACCAGCAGGTAGCCAGGAGAACCATCAGCATGTAGCCAGGAGAACCATCAGCATGTAGCCAGGAGAACCATCAGAAGATAGCCAGGAGAACCATCAGCAGGAAGCCAGGAGAACCATCAGCAGGTATCCAGGAGAACCATCAGCATGTAGCCAGGAGAACAATCAGCAGGTATCCAGGAGAACCATCGGCAGGTAGCCAGAAGAAGCATCAGCAGGTAGCCAGGAGAACCATCAGAAGGTACCCTGGAGAACCATCAGCAGGTAGCCAGGAGAACCATCAGCAGGTAGCCAGGAGAACCATCAGCAGGTAGCCAGGAGAACCACCAGCAGGTAGAAAGGTGAACCACGAGCAGGAAATCAGGAGAACCATCAGCAGGTAGCCAGGAGAACCATCAGCAGGTAGGCAGGAGAACCATCAGCAGGTAGCCAGGAGAACCACCAGCAGTTATCCAGGAGAACCATCAGCAGGTAGCCAGGAGAACCATCAGCAGGTAGCCAGGAGACCCATCAGCAGGTATCCAGGAGAACCATCAGTAGGTAGCCAGGAGAACCATCAGCAGGTAGGCAGTAGAACTATCAGCAGGTATCCAGGAGAACCATCAGCAGGTAGCCAGGAGAACCATCAGCAGGTAGCCAGGAGAACCACCAGCAGGTAGCCAGGAGAACCACCGGCAGGTAGCCAGGAGAACCATCAACAGGTAGCCAGGAGAACCATCAACATGTAGCCAGGAGAACCATCAGCAGGTAGCTAGGAGAACCATCAGCAGGTAGCCAGGAGAACCACCGGGAGGTAGCCAGAAGAACCATCAACAGGTAGCCAGGAGAACCATCAACATGTAGCCAGGAGAACCATCAGCAGGTAGGCAGAAGAACCATCAGCAGTTAGCCAGGAGAACCATCAGGAGGTAGCCAGGAGAACCATCAGCAGGTAGGCAGTAGAACCATCAGCAGGCAGCCAGGAGAACCATCAGCAGGTAGCCAGGAGAACCATCAGCAGGTAGCCTGGAGAACCATCAGCAGGTAGCCAGGAGAACCATCAGCAGGTAGCCAGGAGAATCATCAGCATGTAGCCAGGAGAACCATCAGCAGGTAGGCAGTAGAACCATCAGCAGGTAGCCAGGAGAACCATCAGCAGGTAGCCAGGAGAACCATCAGCAGGTAGCCAGGAGAACCATCAGCAGGTAGGCAGTAGAACCATCAGCAGGTAGCCAGGAGAACCATCAGCAGGTAGCCAGGAGAACCATCAGCAGGTAGCCAGGAGAAACATCAGCAAGTAGCCAGGAGAACCATCAGCAGGTAGCTAGGAGAACCATCAGCATGTAGCCAGGAGAACCACCAGCAGGTAGCCAGGAGAACCATCAGCAGGTAGCCAGGAGAACCATCAGCATGTAGCCAGGAGAGCCATCAGCAGGTAGCCAGGAGAACCATCAGCATGTAGCCAGGAGAACCACCAGCAGGTAGCCAGGAGAACCATCAGCAGGTAGCCAGGAGAACCATCAGCAGGTTGCCAGGAGAAACATCAGCAGGTAGCCAGGAGAACCATCAGCAGGTAGCCAGGAGAACCATCAGCAGGTAGCCAGGAGAACCATCAGCAGGTAGCCAGGAGAACCATCAGCAGGTTACCAGGAGAAACATCAGCAGGTAGCCAGGAGAACCATCAGCAGGTAGCCAGTAGAACCATTAGCAGGTAGCCAGCAGAACCATCAGCAGGTAGCCAGGAGAACCATCAGCAGGTAGCCAGGACAACCATCAGCAGGTAGCCAGGAGAACCATCAGCAGGTTGCCATGAGAACCATCAGCAGGTTGCCAGGAGAAACATCAGCAGGTAGCCAGGAGAACCATCAGCAGGTAGCCAGGAGAACCATCAGCATGTAGCCAGTAGAACCATCAGCAGATACCCAGGAGAGCCATCAGCAGGTAGCCAGGAGAGCCATCAGCAGGTAGCCAGGAGAACCATCAGCAGGTAGCCAGGAGAACCATCAGCATGTAGCCAGTAGAACCATCAGCAGGTAGCCAGGAGAACCATCAGCAGGTAGCCAGGAGAACCATCAGCAGGTAGCCAGGAGAACCATCAGCAGGAAGCCAGGAGAACCATGAACAGGTATCCAGGAGAACCAACAGCAGGTAGCCAGGAGAACCAACAGCAGGTAGCTAGGAGAACCATCAGCAGATAGCCAGGATATCCATCAGCAGGTAGACAGGAGAACCATCAGCAGGTAGCCAGGAGAAACATCACCAGGTAGCCAGGAGAACCATCAGCAGGTAGCCAGGAGAACCATCAGCAGGTAGCCAGGAAAACCATCAGCATGTAGCCAGGAGAACCATCAGCAGGTAACCAGTAGAACCATCAGCAGGTAGCCAGGAGAACCATCAGCAGGCAGCCAAGAGAACCATCAGAAGGTAGCAGGAGAAACATCAGCAGGTAGCTAGGAGAACCATCAGCAGGTATCCAGGAGAACCATCAGCAGGCAGCCAGGAGAACCATCAGCAGGTAGCCAGGAGAACCATAAGCAGGTAGCCAGGAGAACCATCAGCAGGTAGCCAGGAGAACCATCACCAGGTAGCCAGGAGAAACATCAGCAGGTAGCCAGGAGAACCATCAGCAGGTAGGCAGTAGATCCATCAGCAGGTAGCCAGGAGAACCATCAGCAGGGAGCCAGGAGTACCATCAGCAGGTAGCCAGGAGAACAATCAGCAGGCAGCCAGGAGAACCATCAGCAGGTAGCCAGGAGAACCATCAGCAGGTAGCCAGGAGAACCATCAGCAGGTAGCCAGGAGAACCATCAGTAGGTAGCAAGGAGAACCATCAGCAGGAAGCCAGGAGAACCATCAGCAGATAGCCAGGAGAACCATCAGCATGTAGCCAGGAGAACCATCAGCATGTAGCCAGGAGAACCATCAGCAGGTAGCCAGGAGAACCATCAGCAGATAGCCAGGAGAACCATCAGCAGGTAGGCAGTAGAACTATCAGCAGGTATCCAGGAGAACCATCAGCAGGTAGCCAGGAGAACCATCAGCAGGTAGCCAGGAGAACCACCAGCAGGTAGCCAGGAGAACCATCAACAGGTAGCCAGGAGAACCATCAGCATGTAGCCAGGAGAACCATCAGCAGGTAGGCAGTAGAACCATCAGCAGGTAGCCAGGAGAACCATCAGCAGGTAGCCTGGAGAACCATCAGCAGGTAGCCAGGAGAACCATCAGCAGGTAGACAGAACCATCAGCAGGCAGCCAGGAGAACCATCCGCAGGTAGGCAGTAGAACCATCAGCAGGTAAACAGGAGAACCATCAGCAGGTAGCCAGGAGAACCATCAGCAGGTAGCTAGGAGAACCATCAGCAGGTAGCCAGGAGAACCATCAGCAGGTAGCCAGGAGAACCATCAGCATGTAGCCAGGAGAACCGTCAGCAGGTAGGCAGTAGAACCATCAGCAGGTAGCCAGGAAAACCATCAGCAGGTAGCCAGGAGAACCATCAGCAGGTAGCCAGGAGAACCATCAGCAGGTAGGCAGTAGAACCATCAGCAGGTGCCCAGGAGAACCATCAGCAGGTAGCCAGGAGAACCATCAGCAGGTAGCCAGGAGAAACATCAGCAGGTAGCCAGGAGAACCATCAGCAGGTAGCTAGGAGAACCATCAGCATGTAGCCAGGAGAACCATCAGCAGGTAGCCAGGAGAACCATCAGCAGGTAGCCAGGAGAACCATCAGCATGTAGCCAGGAGAACCATCAGCAGGTAGCCAGTAGAACCATCAGCAGGTAGCCAGGAGAACCATCAGCAGGCAGCCAAGAGAACCATCAGAAGGTAGCAGGAGAAACATCAACAGGTAGCTAGGAGAACCATCAGCAGGTATCCAGGAGAACCATCAGCAGGCAGCCAGGAGAACCATCAGCAGGTAGCCAGGAGAACCATCAGCAGGTAGCCAGGAGAACCATCAGCAGGTAGCCAGGAGAACCATCACCAGGTAGCCAGGAGAAACATCAGCAGGTAGCCAGGAGAACCATCAGCAGGTAGGCAGTAGATCCATCAGCAGGTAGCCAGGAGAACCATCAGCAGGTAGCCAGGAGTACCATCAGCAGAGAGCCAGGAGAACCATCAGCAGGCAGCCAGGAGAACCATCAGCAGGTAGCCAGGAGAACCATCAGCAGGTAGCCAGGAGAACCATCAGCAGGTAGCCAGGATAACCATCAGTAGGTAGCAAGGAGAACCATCAGCAGGTAGCCAGGAGAACCATCAGCAGATAGCCAGGAGAACCATCAGCAGGTAGCCAGGAGAACCATCAGCATGTAGCCAGGAGAACCATCAGCAGGTAGCCAGGAGAACCATCAGCAGATAGCCAGGAGAACCATCAGCAGGTAGGCAGTAGAACTATCAGCAGGTATCCAGGAGAACCATCAGCAGGTAGCCAGGAGAACCATCAGCAGGTAGCCAGGAGAACCACCAGCAGGTAGCCAGGAGAACCATCAACAGGTAGCCAGGAGAACCATCAGTATGTAGCCAGGAGAACCATCAGCAGGTAGGCAGTAGAACCATCAGCAGGTAGCCAGGAGATCCATCAGCAGGTAGCCTGGAGAACCATCAGCAGGTAGCCAGGAGAACCATCAGCAGGTAGACAGAACCATCAGCAGGCAGCCAGGAGAACCATCCGCAGGTAGGCAGTAGAACCATCAGCAGGTAGCCAGGAGAACCATCAGCAGGTAGCCAGGAGAACCATCAGCAGGTAGCTAGGAGAACCATCAGCAGGTAGCCAGGAAAACCATCAGCAGGTAGCCAGGAGAACCATCAGCAGGTAGCCAGGAGAACCATCAGCAGGTAGCCAGGAGAACCATCAGCATGTAGCCAGGAGAACCGTCAGCAGGTAGGCAGTAGAACCATCAGCAGGTAGCCAGGAGAACCATCAGCAGGTAGCCAGGAGAACCATCAGCAGGTAGCCAGGAGAACCATCAGCAGGTAGGCAGTAGAACCATCAGCAGGTACCCAGGAGAACCATCAGCAGGTAGCCAGGAGAACCATCAGCAGGTAGCCAGGAGAAACATCAGCAAGTAGCCAGGAGAACCATCAGCAGGTAGCTAGGAGAACCATCAGCATGTAGCCAGGAGAACCACCAGCAGGTAGCCAGGAGAACCATCAGCAGGTAGCCAGGAGAACCATCTGCAGGTAGCCAGGAGAACCATCAGCAGGTAGCCAGGAGAACCATCAGCAGATAGCCAGGAGAACCATCAGCAGTTATCCAGGAGAACCATCAGCATGTAGCCAGGAGAACAATCAGCAGGTATCCAGGAGAACCATCAGCAGGTAGCCAGGAGAACCATCAGCAGGTAGCCAGGAGAACCATCAGCAGGTAGCCAGGAGAACCATCAGCAGGTAGCCAGGAGAACCATCAGCAGGTAGCCAGGAGAAACATCAGCAGGTAGCCAGGTGAACCACGAGCAGGTAGGCAGGAGAACCATCAGCAGGTAGCCAGGAGAACCATCAGCAGGTAGCCAGGAGAACCACCAGCAGGTAGCCAGGTGAACCACGAGCAGGTAGGCAGGAGAACCATCAGCAGGTAGCCAGGAGAACCATCAGCAGGTAGCCAGGAGAACCATCAGCATGTAGCCAGGAGAACAATCAGCAGGTATCCAGGAGAACCATCAGCAGGTAGCCAGGAGACCCATCAGCAGGTAGCCAGGAGAACCATCAGCACGTAGCCAGGAGAACCATCAGCAGGTAGCCTGGAGAACCATCAGCACGTATCCAGGAGAACCATCAGCAGGTAGCCAGGAGAACCATCAGCAGGTAGGCAGTAGATCTATCAGCAGGTATCCAGGAGAACCATCAGCAGGTAGCCAGGAGAACCATCAGCAGGTAGCCATGAGAACCACCAGCAGGTAGCCAGGAGAACCATCAACAGGTAGCCAGGAGAACCATCAACATGTAGCCAGGAGAACCATCAGCAGGTAGGCAGTAGAACCATCAGCAGGCAGCCAGGAGAACCATCAGCAGGTAGCCAGGAGAACCATCAGCAGGTAGCCAGGAGAAACATCAGCAGGTAGCCAGGAGAACCATCAGCAGGTAGCCAGAAGAACCATCAGCAGGTAGGCAGTAGAACCATCAGCAGGCAGCCAGGAGAACCATCAGCAGGTAGCCAGGAGAACCATCAGCAGGTAGCCAGGAGAAACATCAGCAGGTAGCCAGGAGAACCATCAGCAGGTAGCCAGAAGAACCATCAGCAGGTAGCCAGGAGAACCATCAGCAGGTAGCCAGGAGAACTATCAGCAGGTAGCCAGGAGAACCATCAGCATGTAGCCAGGAGAACCATCAGCATGTAGGCAGTAGAACCATCAGCAGGTAACAAGGAGAACCATCAGCAGGTAGCCAGGAGAACCATCAGCAGGTAGCGAGGACAACCATCAGCAGGTAGGCAGTAGAACCATCAGCAGGTAGCCAGGAGAACCACCAGCAGGTAGCCAGGAGAACCATCAGCAGGTAGCCAGGAGAAACATCAGCACGTAGCCAGGAGAACCATCAGCAGGTAGCTAGGAGAACCATCAGCATGTAGCCAGGAGAACCACCAGCAGGTAGCCAGGAGAACCATCAGCAGGTAGCCAGGAGAACCATCAGCATGTAGCCAGGAGAGCCATCAGCAGGTAGCCAGGAGAACCATCAGCAGGTAGCCAGGAGAACCATCAGCAGGTAGCCAGGAGAACCATGAGCAGGTAGCTAGGAAAACCATCAGCAGGTAGCCAGGAGAACCTTCAGCAGGTAGCCAGGAGAACTATCAGCAGGTAGCCAGGAGAACCATCAGCAGGTAGCCAGGAGAACCATCAGCAGGTAGCCAGGAGAACCATCAGCAGGTAGCCAGGAGAACCATCAGCAGTTAACCAGGAGAACCATCAGCAGGTAGCCAGGGGAACCATCAGCAGGTAGCCAGTAGACCCCTCAGCAGGTAGCCAGGAGAACCATCAGCAGGTAGCCAGGAGAACCATCAGCAGGTAGCCAGGAGAACCATCAGCAGGTAGCCAGGAGAACCATCAGCAGGTATCCAGGAGAACCATCAGCAGGTAGCCAGGAGAACCATCAGCAGGTAGCCAGGAGAACCATCAGCAGGTATCCAGGAGAACCATCAACAGGTAGCCAGGAGAACCATCACCAGGTAGCCGGGAGAACCATCAGCAGGTAGCCAGGAGAACCATCAGCAGGTAGCCAGGATAACCATCAGCAGGAAGCCAGGAGAACCATGAACAGGTATCCAGGAGAACCAACAGCAGGTAGCCAGGAGAACCAACAGCAGGTAGCCAGGAGAACCATCAGCAGATAGCCAGGAGAAACATCACCAGGTAGCCAGGAGAACCATCAGCAGGTAGCCAGGAGAACCATCAGCAGGTAGCCAGGAAAACCATCAGCATGTAGCCAGGAGAACCATCAGCAGGTAGCCTGTAGAACCATCAGCAGGTAGCCAGGAGAACCATCAGCAGGCAGCCAAGAGAACCATCAGAAGGTAGCCAGGAGAACCATCAGCAGGTAGCCAGGAGAACCATCAGCAGGTAGCCAGGAGAACCATCAGTAGGTAGCAAGGAGAACCATCAGCAGGTAGCCAGGAGAACCATCAGCAGGTAGCCAGGAGAACCATCACCAGGTAGCCAGGAGAAACATCAGCAGGTAGCCAGGAGAACCATCAGCAGGTAGGCAGTAGATCCATCAGCAGGTAGCCAGGAGAACCATCAGCAGGTAGCCAGGAGTACCATCAGCAGGTAGCCAGGAGAACCATCAGCAGGCAGCCAGGAGAACCATCAGCAGGTAGCCAGGAGAACCATCAGCAGGTAGCCAGGAGAACCATCAGCAGGTAGCCAGGAGAACCATCAGTAGGTAGCAAGGAGAACCATCAGCAGGTAGCCAGGAGAACCATCAGCAGATAGCGAGGAGAACCATCAGCAGGTAGCCAGGAGAACCATCAGCATGTAGCCAGGAGAACCTTCAGCAGGTAGCCAGGAGAACCATCAGCAGATAGCCAGGAGAACCATCAGCAGGTAGGCAGTAGAACTATCAGCTGGTATCCAGGAGAACCATCAGCAGGTAGCCAGGAGAACCATCAGCAGGTAGCCAGGAGAACCATCAGCAGGTAGCCAGGAGAACCATCAGTAGGTAGCAAGGAGAACCATCAGCAGGTAGCCAGGAGAACCATCAGCAGGTAGCCAGGAGAACCATCAGCAGGTAGCCAGGAGAACCATCAGCATGTAGCCAGGAGAACCGTCAGCAGGTAGGCAGTAGAACCATCAGCAGGTAGCCAGGAGAACCATCAGCAGGTAGCCAGGAGAACCATCAGCAGGTAGCCAGGAGAACCATCAGCAGGTAGGCAGTAGAACCATCAGCAGGTACCCAGGAGAACCATCAGCAGGTAGCCAGGAGAACCATCGGCAGGTAGCCAGGAGAAACATCAGCAGGTAGCCAGGAGAACCATCAGCAGGTAGCTAGGAGAACCATCAGCATGTAGCCAGGAGAACCACCAGCAGGTAGCCAGGAGAACCATCAGCAGGTAGCCAGGAGAACCATCAGCATGTAGCCAGGAGAACCATCAGCAGGTAGCCAGGAGAACCATCAGCAGATAGCCAGGAGAACCATCAGCAGATATCCAGGAGAACCATCAGCATGTAGCCAGGAGAACAATCAGCAGGTATCCAGGAGAACCATCAGCAGGTAGCCAGGAGAACCATCAGCAGGTAGCCAGGAGAACCATCAGCAGGTAGCCAGGAGAACCATCAGCAGGTAGCCAGGAGAACCATCAGCAGGTAGCCAGGAGAACTATCAGCAGGTAGCCAGGTGAACCACGAGCAGGTAGGCAGGAGAACCATCAGCAGGTAGCCAGGAGAACCATCAGCAGGTAGCCAGGAGAACCACCAGCAGGTAGCCAGGTGAACCACGAGCAGGTAGGCAGGAGAACCATCAGCAGGTAGCCAGGAGAACCATCAGCAGGTAGCCAGGAGAACCATCAGCAGGTAGCCAGGAGAACAATCAGCAGGTATCCAGGAGAACCATCAGCAGGTAGCCAGGAGAACCATCAGCAGGTAGCCAGGAGAACCATTAGCAGGTAGCCAGGAGAACCATCAGCAGGTAGCCAGGAGAACCATCAGCAGGTAGCCAGGAGAACCATCAGCACGTAGCCAGGAGAACCATCAGCAGGAAGCCTGGAGAACCATCAGCAGGTATCCAGGAGAACCATCAGCAGGTAGCCAGGAGAACCATCAGCAGGTAGGCAGTAGATCTATCAGCAGGTATCCAGGAGAACCATCAGCAGGTAGCCAGGAGAACCATCAGCAGGTAGCCATGAGAACCACCAGCAGGTAGCCAGGAGAACCATCAACAGGTAGCCAGGAGAACCATCAACATGTAGCCAGGAGAACCATCAGCAGGTAGGCAGTAGAACCATCAGCAGGTAGCCAGAAGTATCATCAGCAGGTAGCCAGGAGAACCATCAGCAGGTAGCCAGGAGAACCATCAGCAGGTAGGCAGTAGAACCATCAGCAGGCATCCAGGAGAACCATCAGCAGGTAGCCAGGAGAACCATCAGCAGGTAGCCAGGAGAAACATCAGCAGGTAGCCAGGAGAACCATCAGCAGGTAGCCAGAAGAACCATCAGCAGGTAGCCAGGAGAACCATCAGCAGGTAGCCAGGAGAACTATCAGCAGGTAGCCAGGAGAACCATCAGCATGTAGCCAGGAGAACCATCAGCATGTAGGCAGTAGAACCATCAGCAGGTAACCAGGAGAACCATCAGCAGGTAGCCAGGAGAACCATCAGCAGGTAGCGAGGAGAACCATCAGCAGGTAGGCAGTAGAACCATCAGCAGGTAGCCAGGAGAACCATCAGCAGGTAGCCAGGAGAACCATCAGCAGGTAGCCAGGAGAAACATCAGCACGTAGCCAGGAGAACCATCAGCAGGTAGCTAGGAGAACCATCAGCATGTAGCCAGGAGAACCACCAGCAGGTAGCCAGGAGAACCATCAGCAGGTAGCCAGGAGAACCATCAGCATGTAGCCAGGAGAGCCATCAGCAGGTAGCCAGGAGAACCATCAGCAGGTAGCCAGGAGAACCATCAGCAGGTAGCCAGGAGAACCATGAGCAGGTAGCTAGGAAAACCATCAGCAGGTAGCCAGGAGAACCATCAGCAGGTAGCCAGGAGAACTATCAGCAGGTAGCCAGGAGAACCATCAGCAGGTAGCCAGGAGAACCATCAGCAGGTAGCCAGGAGAACCATCAGCAGGTAGCCAGGAGAACCATCAGCAGTTAACCAGGAGAACCATCAGCAGGTAGCCAGGGGAACCATCAGCAGGTAGCCAGTAGACCCATCAGCAGGTAGCCAGGAGAACCATCAGCAGGTAGCCAGGAGAACCATCAGCATGTAGCCAGTAGAACCATCAGCAGGTAGCCAGGAGAACCATCAGCAGGTAGCCAGGAGAACCATCAGCAGGTAGCCAGGAGAACCATCAGCAGGTATCCAGGAGAACCATCAGCAGGTAGCCAGGAGAACCATCAGCAGGTAGCCAGGAGAACCATCAGCAGGTATCCAGGAGAACCATCAACAGGTAGCCAGGAGAACCATCACCAGGTAGCCGGGAGAACCATCAGCAGGTAGCCAGGAGAACCATCAGTAGGTAGCCAGGAGAACCATCAGCAGGTAGCCAGAACCATCAGCAGGCAGCCAGGAGAACCATCAGCAGGTAGCCAGAACCTTCAGCAGGCAGCCAGGAGAACCGTCAGCAGGTAACCAGAACCTTCAGCAGGCAGCCAGGAGAACCATCACCAGGTAGCCAGAACCTTCAGCAGGCAGCCAGGAGAACCATCAGCAGGTAGCCAGAACCTTCAGCAGGCAGCCAGGAGAACCATCAGCAGGTAGCCAGAACCTTCAGCAGGCAACCAGGAGAGCCATCAGCAGGTAGCCAGAACCTTCAGCAGGCAGCCAGGAGAACTATCAGCAGGTAGCCAGAACCTTCAGCAGGCAGCCAGGAGAACCATCAGCAGGTAGCCAGAACCTTCAGCAGGCAGCCAGGAGAACCATCAGCAGGTAGCCAGAAACTTCAGCAGGCAGCCAGGAGTACCATCAGCAGGTAGCCAGAACCTTCAGCAGGCAGCCAGGAGAACCATCAGCAGGTAGCCAGAACCTTCAGCAGGCAGCCAGGAGAACCATCAGCAGGTAGCCAGAACCTTCAGCAGGCAGCCAGGAGAACCATCAGCAGGTAGCCAGAACCTTCAGCAGGCAGCCAGGAGAACCATCAGGAGGTAACCAGAACCTTCAGCAGGCAGCCAGGAGAACCATCAGCAGGTAGCCAGAACCTTCAGCAGGCAGCCAGGAGAACCATCAGCAGGTAACCAGAACCTTCAGCAGGCAGCCAGGAGAACCATCAGCAGGTAGCCAGAACCTTCAACAGGCAGCCAGGAGAACCATCAGCAGGTAGCCAGAACCTTCAACAGGCAGCCAGGAAGTTTCTTTACTTATCTTGAAAGTCAAGTAATAATTTTTTTCATTATATTTAATGTAAATCTAAATTATGTTTACAATTTCTTTAATGTAGCTCATTATTTTGTGTTGATTGTGTTGTTCAAGGTAAATAAACCCAACATTGTGTTGCGAGGCTCTTCATAGTGATGCAGATATGTATATTCCAAGAGCTTTCGTGACTACTCACATTATCAAGGAACTATGAAAGTAAAGCATCAAAGGAAGGTATATAAGGGGTCTAGCCAACACCTCACTATCACATCCCACAACAGTTAAACACCTGACGTGCGACTCATAAGAAAGGGAACACTGCAGCAGGCCCGCCGGCCCAACTAGACAGGTCCTTCACACAACCCACCAACAAACTATTCTACCCAAGAAATAAGAAATTTTAAAAATTATTATTTGTCCAGTGTATTATTAAATTCTTCCCAAATTCTATTAATTATAAATGGATCTAATTTATATAAACCAAAGGAAATATTCATATTATTGTCAAAACTGCTTTTTATGAAACAAGATTCAATTATATTCCTGTCGACCATGGACTTGCTTGATACTGCTTTCTCAACTTTTTGAAAATCAATTGGATGGTTAAAATCTCTTACATGAATAAATAGAGCATTGGAATCTTGTCCAGTTCTAATGCTATATTTATGTTGTTTTAATCTTAGTTCGAGGTTTTTACCAGTTTGACCGTAATAAACTTTATCGCAAATTTTACAAGGAATCTTATAGACACATCCATCAGCATTTTGGGGGGAATTCTTTATCAAAAGTTTTTTTTACTGTATCAAGATTTTTGAATACAACTTTAATATTAAAAGTCTTAAGAAGAGAAGGCATATCAACCAAGTTTTCATGGTAAGGGAGAACCAACATATTTTTAGTTGAATAAGGCTGGTTGTCCCTTTTTGGATTGTAAAAAGTATTTCTAGCAACTTTAAAAGATTTATCAATTACATTTCTTGGGTATTTCAAATATATATATACCTATATATATATATATATATATATATATATATATATATATATATATATATATATATATATATATATATATATATATATATATATATATATATATATATATATATATATATATATATATATATATATATATATATATATATATATATATATATATATATATATATATATATATATATATATATATATATATATATATATATATATATATATATATAAATATATATTCTTTCTTCTTTCAACACAGGAAAAACGAAAGTTTCTCCTTTTACATTTAGTAATATATACAGGAGAAGAGGTTACGAGCCCCTTGCTCCCGGCATTTTAGTTGCCTCTTACAACACGCATGGCTTACGGAGGAAGAATTCTGTTCCACTTCCCCATGGAGATAAGAGGAAATAAACAAGAATAAGAACTAGAAAGAAAATAGAAGAAAACCCAGAGGGGTGTGTATATATGTGCTTGTACATGTATGTGTAGTGTGACCTAAGTGTAAGTAGAAGTAGCAAGACGTACCTGAAATCTTGCATGTTCATGAGACAGAAAAAAGGACACCAGCAATCCTACCATCATGTAAAACAATTACAGGCTTTCGTTTTACACTCACTTGGCAGGACGGTAGTACCTCCCTGGGCGGTTGCTGTCTACCAACCTACTACCTATATATATATATATATATATATATATATATATATATATATATATATATATATATATATATATATATATATATAATGCAAAACAGCCACTGTGAAAAAATCGTGAAATTCCAAGTTATAAGTTTTATCGTAATTAACAAGTTCTTCTTATCTGAAGAACATAAGAACATAAGAACGAAGGAACACTGCAGAAGGCCTACTGGCCCATGCGAGGCAGGTCCAAGTCTCCTACCGGCTTAAGCCAATGCACCCAACCTAGTCAGGTCAGGTCACATTGACTTAAGGGAGGAACACGGCAACCGACCTGTTAGCACAAGCTATCAGGTCTAACTCACACCCACCCACATCTACTCATGTATTTATCCAACCTATTTTTAAAGCTACACAACGTTCTGGCCTCTATAACGGTACTTGGGAGTTTGTTCCACTCATCCACAACTCTATTACCAAACCAGTACTTTCCTGTATCCTTCCTGAATCTGAATTTTTCCAACTTAAAACCATTGCTGCGAGTCCTGTCTAGGCTAGATATTTTCAGCACACTATTTACATCCCCTTTATTTATTCCTGTCTTCCACTTATACACCTCAATCATATCCCCCCTAATTCTACGTCTTTCTAGAGAGTGCAGTTTCAGGGCCCTTAGTCTATCCTCATAGGGAAGGTTTCTGATACATGGGATCATCTTTGTCATCCTCCTTTGTACATTTTCCAGAGAATTTATATCCATTCTGTAATACGGTGACCAAAACTGTGCAGCATAATCTAAATGAGGCCTAACCAAGGATGTATAGAGTTGAAGAACAACCTGAGGACTCCTATTATTTATGCTTCTTGATATGAAGCCAAGGATTCTATTAGCTTTATTGCGAACACTTATGCACTGTTGTCTTGGTTTCAGATTACTGCTAACCAGAACTCCTAAATCTTTTTCGCAATCCGTAATATTAAGATCTACATTATTTAGTTTATATGTGGCATGGTTATTGTCCTGTCCAACATTTAGAACTTTGCATTTGTCTATATTAAACTGCATCTGCCACTTCTCCGACCACTGCATCAGTCTATTCAAATCTTCCTGGAGTGCTCGAATGTCCTCGTCAGAATGAATTCGACGGCCTATTTTGGTGTCATCGGCAAACTTGCCGATGTCGCTCTTTATGCCCTCATCTATGTCGTTTATGTAGATTGTGAACAGCAGGGGGCCCAACACTGACCCCTGTGGAACACCGCTCGTGACGCTTCCCCACTCTGATTTCTCCCCATTTATGCAAACTCTCTGCTGCCTATTTGTCAACCATGCCTCTATCCAGGAAAAAATTTCTCCTCCTATTCCATGTGCTTTAATTTTCCTCAATAGTCTCTGATGTGGGACCCTGTCAAAAGCCTTACTGAAGTCCATATACACAATATCATATTCATTACCATGATCTACCTCCTCAAATACATTAGTGAAAAAAGTTAATAAATTCGTAAGGCAGGAACGCCCCTTTGTAAAACCATGCTGAGATTCGTTGATTAATTTATGCTTTTCAAGGTGGCTACGAACTGCCTCGGCAATTATTGATTCCATAAATTTTCCCACTATGGAGGTTAGGCTTATTGGTCTATAGTTCGAAGCTAAGGACCTGTCACCTGTTTTGAAAATAGGTATCACATTTGCCATTTTCCACTTATCTGGCACCATGCCAGTTTGTAGTGATATGTTGAAAAGATTAGCCAAAGGTGTGCTAAGCTCCTCTTTACATTCCTTTAGAACCCTTGCATACAGTTCATCAGGGCCTGGGGATTTGTTAGGTTTTAATTTATCTATTTGCCTAAGGACCATGTCACTTGTGACCCTAATAGTGCACAGTTTATTATCGTCCTGTTCTACATAATTTATCATTACTGGAATATCGCTGGTATCCTCCTGTGTAAAAACTGAGAGGAAGTATGTGTTAAAAATTCTACACATTTCCTTATCACTGTCAGTGAGCTGACCCGAGGAACTTTTGAGTGGGCCTATCTTGTCCCTGATCTTACTTCTGTATACTTGAAAGAATCCTTTTGGGTTAGTCTTCGATTCTCTTGCAACTTTAACCTCATAATCTCTTTTTGCTTTTCTAATTCCCTTTTTTATTTCTCTCTTTAACTGAATATATCGATTTCTTAATTGCCCCTCTCCTCTTTTGATTTGCCTATATAAGCCTCTCTTTTGACCAATCAGATATTTTAATCTATTGTTCATCCATTTAGGATCATTTTTGTTTGATCTGATTTCCCTATTTGGAACATAATTTGACTGAGCAGCTAGAACTATGCCCTGGAAAGCATCATATCGGCAACCATCACCACCTACCTGACCCTTAGTCAGGTCATTCCAGTTCAGCCCACCTAAGTAATTTTTCAGTCCTATGAAATCAGCCAAGCGAAAGTCAGGGACGGAGACTTGATTGCCATTATTAGGGGAATTCCATGATATGTTAAAACTGAGTGATTTGTGATCACTCTCCCCAAGCTCATCATTAACCTCAAGATTATTAATTAGTGTTTCCCTACTGGCAAGAACCAAGTCAAGGAGGTTATTTCCCCTAGTTGGCTCTGTCACAAACTGTTTTAAAAAACAATCCTGGATCGTATCAAGAAAGTCACCCGACTCTAAATTTCCTGTCAAATTGCTCCAGTCAATCTGTCTATAGTTGAAATCTCCCATTAGCACAACATTTTCGTATGTAGATGCCTTACGAATTTCGTCCCATAGAAGTTTACTGCACTCCCTATCAAGATTTGGGGCCCTGTAAATCACACCCAAAATTAGTTTTTCTCGGCCCTCGAGAAGCTGTAACCAAACAGATTCAGTGGCTGACGCTTCTAATTTAATATCTTGTCTAACACAACAATTTAAATTGTCTCTGACATACATCGCTACTCCACCACCTTTCCTGTTGACCCTGTCAGTGTGGAATAATTTATAGCCTTGTATGTGACATTCAGAGGGCATCTCTCTATCTTTCAGATTGAGCCAGGTCTCTGTTATAGCAATAATATCTATGTTTCCTGCACTTGCAATTAATCTTAGCTCATCTATCTTATTTCTAACACTCCTGCTATTAGTATAGTAAACCTTAAGGGAGCTAGTCCCTTGCTGCCCTCTGCTGTCCCCCTTTGTTTGCTGACCTGTTCTATTGTCTTTATTTATAACTTCATGCTGAATGCCTTTTATACATTTAATGTTTCCAACCCTAGTGTTGCAACCTGCTTGTTTCCCACACACACCCATACCTCTATCTTCCATCAGTTTAAAATCATAGGCATTTCACCAATGACCTTCTCAATCGAGTCTGCAAGTGCTACCACCCCTGCCCCAGAGAGATGTACCCCATCCCTTGCATACATATCATGTTTGCCATAAAAGTTGTTCCAGTTGTCAATGAATGGGATTGCAAGTTCCTTGCAGTATCTGTCTAGCCAGCAATTTACACCAATTGCCCTAGACAACCATTCATTTCCTACTCCCCTTCTAGGCAAGATGCTACATATGATTGGGATCCCTCCCTTAGACTTAATGAAATCTATAGCTGACCTGTACTTATCTAGCAGCTCTTCTCTCCTACCCTTCCCAATATCATTTCCACCAGCACTGAGACAGATAATGGGCTTGTTCCCATTACCTGACATGATATTATCCAGCCTGTTGACAATGTCCCCAACACCAGCTCCAGGGAAGCACACTCTATCTCTCATCTTCTTATTCCTATTACAAAAAGCACGGTCAACATATCTTACCTGAGAGTCACCAACCACAAGAATGCGCTTACCTTCATTAGCAGGGGCAGTAGTACCCTTACCTTCACTGGCCACTGAAGTACATTCATCCTGGAGAACAGAGAAGCGATTTCCTACCTTCAGATCTTCACTCTTAACTTTCCTTACTCTGATGCGCCTCCCATTACTGTGAACAACTCGCCACTTGTAGCAGGTGCTGGGCTGCACCTCACTGCTGGTAGCCGTTGCTCCCTCCCCACCTACAGCCTCCTCACAGTGAGAGACAGACTGCACCTCACTGCTAGAAGCCTCATTCCCCACATCTCCAACCACCTCACACTCTCTCCCAGGCCCATTGAGGTGGACCTTCAGCCTCCTAATCTCCTCCTGGAGAAGCAAGACCTCCTCCTTCAACTCTCCAACCTCAGTTTTTAAAACACTGCAGAAGCAAGCCATGCTTTGTAACCGTCCACGCTAATCCCCAAAGCAGCTCAGGGTCTGTGACCTCACGTGACGACTGACCACTGAACACTGACGACTGACCACTGAACACTGACGACTGACCAGTGAACCTGTTAATTATGATTTACCATTGCCACTTCCTACTATCATTAAACTCATTAAGCTTTACATTCTTGATGCAAAATATGTATTTAATGATAAGTTTTATACTCAGAAGTTTGGTATGGCAATGGGAAATCCTCTTTCACCTGTTCTTAGTAACCTATACATGGAATTTTTTGAAACAAGATTGCTTAACACAATCCTCCCTAATAGAGGTAAATGGTTCAGATATGTTGATGATATTTTGTGTCTTATGCCCAAGAATGTAGTTATACACCATTTCCTTGTTAAATTAAATAGCTTAGCCCATTCTATAAACTTTACTGTTGAGTTTGACGAAAATAACTCGTTGCCTTTTCTAGATATTTTAATTATTAAGGGTAATAATGAATTAAAATTTAAAATTTACAGAAAACCTACAAATAACTGTTCCTATGTCCACTATTATTCTTCCCATCAAGATAGAGTTAAGCTGTCTGTTTTCTCATCAATGTTTTTGAGATCTTTACGTATTTGCAGTCCAGAGTTCATAGATGAAGAAATATCCAAAATTTATTGATAAATCTTTTAAAATTGCTAGAAATACTTATTACAATCCAAAAGGGGACAACCAACCTTATTCAACTAAAAATTTGTCGATTCTCCCTTACCACGAAAACTTGGTTGATATGCCTTCTCTTAAGACTTTTAATATCAAAGTTGTATTTAAAAATCTTGATACAGTAAAAAAAACTTTTGATAAAGAATTCTCCCCAAAATGCTGACGGATGTGTCTATAAGATTCCTTATAAAATTTGCGATGAAGTTTATTACGGTTAAACTGGTAAAGTCTAGAACTAATATTAAAACAACATAAATATAGCATTAGAATTGGACAAGATTCCAATGTTCTATATATTCATGTGAGAGATTTTAACCATCCAATTGATTTTCAAAAAGTTGAGAAAGTTGTATCAAGCAAGTCCATGGTCGACAGGAATATAATTGAATCATGTTTCATAAAAAGCAGTTTTGACAATAATATGAATATTTCCTTTGGTTTATATAAATTAGATCCATTTATAATTAATAGATTTTGGGAAGAATTTAATACATTGGACAAAAAATAAATCTTAATTCCTGGGTAGAATATTTTGTTAGTGGGATGTCATGAAGGATCTGTCTAGTTGGGCCAGCGGGCCTGCTGCAGTGTTCCTCCTTTCTTATGAGTAGGGTGTCGTCGCACGTCAGGTGTTGCTTTGTTGTGGGATGTGATGGTGAGGTGTGGTCTAGACCCTTTATATGCCTTCCTTTGATGTATTGTCTTTGTAGTTCCTTGATAATGTGAGAAGTAACGAAAGCACTTGGAACTTCACTATCCTTTCACGGTGGTTGTTTTGCATATTCTGATATCACCGGTTTACTGTGATCTTATTGCATACAACATGTCCCTGTTGTATTCGAGTGTCAGCGTGCCTCGTTGTGCTCCCGGTTTTCTCGTGTTTTCACGGTCGCTCTTACGTGCTAGAACTCTAATTTGTGTCATCAATCCTATACGATACATCCCTCTAGCGCCTGGAACCAATCTTGGGCGGAAAACATTATATACTGAGTCAAAAAAGGAGAATTAGTGTGCACTGCGTAGCAGAGTTTACTGCCAGAGGGGAATCATAGGCCTATGTCCCGTGTGGAAAAAAATAATAATAATTGAACTTTTCATGTCAGAGGAAAGAAAGTCTCCCTGATATCATTGAGTATACATAGTGTATAGTGTATACTACAGTGGCTCCCTAGTATATTGATGATAAAGGCTAAAGTGTCATTTGAAAACAGGTGAATTTGTAAATGAAGGGATAAGCCTATAGAGGAAGGTGCCAGAAGTCGCCAGAAACTTACCACAGGTCAGCTGTTTTTAATAATCTTCCTGGCCTGCTAGTGTACTCGCATATAATCTAGTGATACCAGTGAATAGCAGAATACAGTGTTGTAGTAGCAACTAACCAGTATTATAATGGTACTTAGTGGAGTGGAGTGACTTTCATTAGTTTCTTTTCTTGAAATACGAGACGTTACTGTGAATTTCATATAACCTGTAGTTACCAGCGGTCGCAATATACACAACGAGAAGCAATTATTACTACAGAAAAAGCGTCCTTCCTCCAAAATTTGCACCAGTCAACTATAGTGATAATATAGCATTTATTGCGGTGGAGACGGAAAAAAAAAAAATAGAAAAGCCAGATACAGCGATTGATAAACAAGGAGGTGACCGTTCGTCATTGTAGGAGCTGCCAGATATCACCGGCTCTTCAACACGCAAGTTATACTTTTGTATCAGTCAAATCACATATTACTCGGGTAGATAATTTCCAGTAGATCCTTCATGTGTTAGCTCAAATCACCGACCAGTATGTTTTAAATAAGTGACCCACTGATCAGAGCAGATCGACTGGTCCAAACCCTTGACTGGTCCGAACCCTTGACTGGTCCGAACCCTTGGCTGGTCCGAACCCTTGACTGGTCCGAACCCGAGACTGGTTTCAAACAGTTTCGTTGGACAATAAAGCAGACTGTAAACGGATGGGGTTGTAGGCGCCCTTATAAACACAAACATTAAAAATCAGGAACGTGACGGTAAGCTGTCCAATATACAAAAAGAGTTAGAAACAGAAATACAAATAGCTAGAGCTTCATTTAAGGTTATTAATATAATATTCAAGAGGTTGCTAGTAGAATTGCAGTAAATCAACCATTCAAATCATTATGAAGCTGTGTGTAGTCTGTGGTCAGTCAAACAAACGGGCCTCCACATGGATAAATTGTCATTTTTGTGGAAATTGGTGTCACGCCCCTTGTGCAGATATCCCAGAACTAGCTACAAGCAGTATTAAAACAGAGAAGTGTTTCTGGGTATGCCCAAATGAGGAAAATCTGTGGACTAAAATCACAAGGGTATTAAAAGAGGATAACATCAAAGCTGCTTTCATAGAAAACCTGGAAGCTTTCTACAACAGATGGGAACATAAAAAGTCTGGGCTGAATGGTACGGCCCTTGATACTGGCCATGTAGTCAGAAACTGTAAGGCTGGAGGTGATGTCCTGGGAGACAGTAATAGTAAAGCTGGAGGTGCTGTCCTGGGAGACAGTAATGGTGAAGCTTGAGGTGCTGTCCTGGGAGACAGTAATGGTGAAGCTGGAGGTGCTGTCCTGGGAGACAGAAATGGTGAAGCTGGAGATACTGTCCTGGGAGACAGTAATGGTGAAGCTGGAGATTTTGTCCAGGTAGTCGGGAATTATACGCAGGAAGGAATACATATAAATGACCTCATAGGGGATAGGAGCCATAGTAGGGAAACAAGTGTAGTCAAAGATAAGATAAAACCAATATTGCAAACTAGAAATACCGCAGGAAATAGCAAACAAGAGGACTCCAATAGCAATAGTGAGGATAAATTACCAAAAACAACTGGTGGGAGCTCCATTGTTGGTGCTAGGGAGGATAGAAGTAAGACAGGGAAACATGCACCAACAGGGAATACAGTCACAGAAACCCAAGGCAAGCGGAAACCAAGCCTGTGCTCATACTATGCACTTGGTATCTGCTGGCATGGGAAATCTGGAAAAACAGATGGGACGTGCAACTATGACCACCCTAGAAAATGTCATGCCCATATGACAACAGGAAAATGCAAATTCCCTTCCTGTAAGCTTTTTCACCCTGAAATGTGTACCTCTTCAGTACAGGAAAGACTGTGCTATAACTTAAATTGCCAGGCATACCATCTAAAGGGGACAAAAAGATACAAAACATCCAGGCCATGGGAAAACCTGGGTAGCCACAGCCACTCAAGAGGGAGAGGTTTTTTAGTGCCAGGAAGGAAAAAAAACTGGCAGGAAATGGCAGAAATCGTACACCAAATCCAGTCATTCCTGGAGTGGAACCACAGTCGATGGCCTCCACTCCAAACCAACAGATACAGATACTAATGCCGGAAAAAAAATCCCCCCCCAGTACCAACAATACCACCAGTCCGATAACATTCTTCTTTGCAAATATACAGGGTCTAAAGCCAGCAATAAACAACAAAATACCTTTCATCCGTGGACTGCTTGCAGAGGCAAAGGCAATGTTCGTGGCTTTCACTGAGACCCACATAAAGGATTACTTGGACAATGAAATATGGATCCCAGGTTACAACCTATACAGATGTGACAGAGTGAACAGGCAAAAGGGGGGGGTTGGCCTGTACATTGCAGAGTCACTTGTTTGCACACAACTGCTTAATGCCTCAAATGACGTAGTGGAAGTTTTAGCAGTAAAGGTCGAGAACCAAAACCTAGTCATTGTGGTAGTCTACAAGCCTCCGGATGCAACATCCCAGCAATTCCAGGAACAGCTGTTAAAAATTGACCACTGTCTGGAAAATCTTCCAGCTCCTGCACCCAACATCTTGCTCCTGGGGGATTTCAACTTAAGGCACCTAAAATGGAGGAATATAGCAAATAATATTGTTGCAGTAATAACACCAGGAGGCAGCTCTGATGAAAACTCACACTCACACGAGCTTTTAAATCTCTGCACAAAATTCAATTTAAACCAGCAAATAATAGAGCCTACTAGACAGGAGAATACACTAGACCTCATATTCACTAACAATGATGATCTGATAAGAAATGTCACCATATCAAAAACAATATACTCAGATCACAACATAATTGAGGTTCAGACATGTATGCGAGGAGCCCCAGACCGACAAAATGAGACTAGTCACGAGGGAGCATTCACCAAATTCAACTTCAATAACAAAAACATAAAGTGGGACCAAGTAAACCAAGTCCTAACCGATATAAGCTGGGAAGATATACTAAGCAACACAGACCCAAACTTATGCCTAGAACAGATTAACTCGGTGGCACTCGATGTATGCACAAGGCTTATTCCTCTAAGAAAAAGGAGGAGTAGATGTAAAATAGAAAGAGACAGGCGCTCCCTTTACAGGCGACGGAAAAGAATAACAGAGCGGCTAAAAGAGGTCAATATATCTGAAATGCGCAGGGAGACACTGGTCAGAGAAATAGCAAGCATCGAACTTAAGCTAAAAGAATCCTTTAGGAGTCAGGAATCGCGGGAAGAACTAAAAGCTATAAATGAAATCGAAAGAAACCCAAAGTATTTCTTCTCCTATGCCAAATCAAAATCAAGAACAACGCCCAGTATTGGGCCCCTACTTAAACAAGATGGGTCCTACACAGATGACAGCAAGGAAATGAGTGAGCTACCCAAGTCCCAATATGACTCAGTTTTTAGCAAGCCGCTAACCAGACTGAGAGTCGAAGATCAAAATGAATTTTTTATGAGAGAGCCACAAAATTTGATTAACACAAGCCTATCCGATGTTATCCTGACGCCAAATGACTTCGAACAGGCGATAAATGACATGCCCATGCACTCTGCCCCAGGGCCAGACTCATGGAACTCTGTGTTCATCAAGAACTGCAATAAGCCCCTATCACGAGCCTTTTCCATCCTATGGAGAGGGAGCATGGACACGGGGGTCGTCCCTCAGTTACTAAAAACAACAGACATAGCCCCACTCCACAAAGGGGGCAGTAAAGCAACAGCAAAGAACTACAGACCAATAGCACTAACATCCCATATCATAAAAATCTTTGAAAGGGTCCTAAGAAGCAAGATCACCACCCATCTAGAAACCCATCAGTTACACAACCCAGGGCAACATGGGTTTTGAACAGGTCGCTCCTGTCTGTCTCAGCTACTGGATCACTACGACAAGGTCCTAAATGCACTAGAAGACAAAAAGAATGCAGATGTAATATATACAGACTTTGCAAAAGCCTTCGACAAGTGTGACCATGGCGTAATAGCGCACAAAATGCGCGCTAAAGGAATAACAGGAAAAGTCGGTCGATGGATCTATAATTTCCTCACTAACAGAACACAGAGAGTAGTCGTCAACAGAGTAAAGTCCGAGGCAGCTACGGTGAAAAGCTCTGTTCCACAAGGCACAGTACTAGCTCCCATCTTGTTCCTCATCCTCATATCCGACATAGACAAGGATGTCAGCCACAGCACCGTGTCTTCCTTTGCAGATGACACCCGAATCTGCATGACAGTGTCTTCCATTGCAGACAGTGCAAGGCTCCAGGCGGACATCAACCAAATCTTTCAGTGGGCTGCAGAAAACAATATGAAGTTCAACGATGAGAAATTTCAATTACTCAGATATGGTAAACATGAGGAAATTAAATCTTCATCAGAGTACAAAACAAATTCTGGCCACGAAATAGAGCGAAACACCAACGTCAAAGACCTGGGAGTGATTATGAACATCAAAATGGTATACAATACCGACAGGTTGTTAGGTAAGACACATATGCAACAGTTAGACAACTTTATTCCGAAACGTTTCGCCTACACAGTAGGCTTCTTCAGTCGAATACAGAAAGTAGGCAGGAACAGTAGAGATGTGAAGACGATGTAATCAGTCCATCACCCTTAAAGTCGTAGAATTTGAGGTTGTCAGTCCCTCGGCCTGGAGAAGTTCAGTTCCATAGTCAGGAACTATCTGAAGATCAAGCGACAGTGCGGAGACTTAAATACTGTCGGAAGGAGAGGTGCAGGGTAGTAGTAGTAGTAGTAGTAGTAGTAGTAGTAGTAGTAGTGAGAGGCAACTGAGATGTCATGTCCCTCTCAGATCCAACCCTTCTCACTTGAAAAGCTTTTCCAAGGTGTTTTCTGTACCAAGATGCCACGTGTTGCAGTGTCTGACAAGATGAACATCAAAATGGTATACAATACCGACAGGTTGTTAGGTAAGACACATATGCAACAGTTAGACAACTTTATTCCGAAACGTTTCGCCTACACAGTAGGCTTCTTCAGTCGAATACAGAAAGTAGGCAGGAACAGTAGAGATGTGAAGACGATGTAATCAGTCCATCACCCTTAAAGTCGTAGAATTTGAGGTTGTCAGTCCCTCGGCCTGGAGAAGTTCAGTTCCATAGTCAGGAACTATCTGAAGATCAAGCGACAGTGCGGAGACTTAAATACTGTCGGAAGGAGAGGTGCAGGGTAGTAGTAGTAGTAGTAGTAGTAAGTAGTAAGTAGTAGTAGTAGTGGGAGTGATTATGTCGGAGGATCTCACCTTCAAGGACCATAACATTGTATCAATCGCATCTGCTAGAAAAATGACAGGATGGATAATGAGAACCTTCAAAACTAGGGAGGCCAAGCCCATGATGACACTCTTCAGGTCACTTGTTCTATCTAGGCTGGAATATTGCTGCACTCTAACAGCACCTTTCAAGGCTGGTGAAATTGCCGACCTAGAAAATGTACAGAGAACTTTCACGGCGCGCATAACGGAGATAAAACACCTCAATTACTGGGAGCGCTTGAGGTTTCTAAACCTGTATTCCCTGGAACGCAGGAGGGAGAGATACATGATTATATACACCTGGAAAATCCTAGAGGGACTAGTACCGAACTTGCACACGAAAATCACTCACTACGAAAGCAAAAGACTTGGCAGACGATGCACCATCCCCCCAATGAAAAGCAGGGGTGTCACTAGCACGTTAAGAGACCATACAATAAGTGTCAGGGGCCCGAGACTGTTCAACTGCCTCCCAGCACACATAAGGGGAATTACCAACAGACCCCTGGCAGTCTTCAAGCTGGCACTGGACAAGCACCTAAAGTCAGTTCCTGATCAGCCGGGCTGTGGCTCGTACGTTGGTTTGCGTGCAGCCAGCAGCAACAGCCTGGTTGATCAGGCGCTGATCCACCAGGAGGCCTGGTCACAGACCGGGCCGCGGGGGCGTTGACCCCCGAAACTCTCTCCAGGTAAACTCCAGGTAATATATATATATATATATATATATATATATATATATATATATATATAAATATATATATATTATTAATTTATTTATTTATTATCACACTGGCCGATTCCCACCAAGGCAGGGTGGCCCGAAAAAGAAAAACTTTCACCATCATTCACTCCATCACTGTCTTGCCAGAAGGGTGCTTTACACTACAGTTTTTAAACTGCAACATTAACACCCCTCCTTCAGAGTGCAGGCACTGTACTTCCCATCTCCAGGACTCAAGTCCGGCCTGCCGGTTTCCCTGAACCCCTTCATAAATGTTACTTTGCTCACACTCCAACAGCACGTCAAGTATTAAAAACCATTTGTCTCCATTCACTCCTATCAAACACGCTCATGCATGCCTGCTGGAAGTTCAAGCCCCTCGCACACAAAACCTCCTTTATCCCCTTCCTCCAACCTTTCCTAGGCCGACCCCTACCCCGCATTCCTTCCACTACAGACTGATACACTCTTGAAGTCACTCTGTTTCGCTCCATTCTCTCTACATGTCCGAACCACCTCAACAACCCTTCCTCAGCCCTCTGGACAACAGTTTTTGTAATCCCGCACCTCCTCCTAACTTCCAAACTACGAATTCTCTGCATTATATTCACACCACACATTGCCCTCAGACGTGACATCTCCACTGCCTCCAGTCTTCTCCTTGCTGCAACATTCATAACCCATGCTTCATACCCATGTAAGAGCGTTGGTAAAACTATACTCTCATACATTCCCCTCTTTGCCTCCAAGGACAAAGTTCTTTGTCTCCACAGACTCCTAAGTGCACCACTCACCCTTTTCCCCTCATCAATTCTGTGATTCACCTCATCTTTCATAGGCCCATCCGCTGACACGTCCACTCCCAAATATCTGAATACATTCACCTCCTCCATACTCTCTCCCTCCAATCTGATATCCAATCTTTCATCACCTAATATTTTTGTTATCCTCATAACCTTACTCTTTCCTGTATTCACTTTTAATTTTCTTCTTTTGCACACCCTACCAAATTCATCCACCAATCTCTGCAACTTCTCTTTAGAATCTCCCAAGAGCACAGTGTCATCAGCAAAGAGCAACTGTGACAACTCCCACTTTATGTGTGATTCTTTATCTTTTAACTCAACGCCTCTTGCCAAGACCCTCGCATTTACTTCTCTTTCAACCCCATCTATAAATATATTAAACAACCACGGTGACATCACACATCCTTGTCTAAGGCCTACTTTTACTGGGAAATAATTTCCCTCTTTCCTACATACTCTAACTTGAACCTCACTATCCTCATAAAAACTCTTCACTGCTTTCAGTAACCTACCTCCTACACCATACACCTGGAACATCTGCCACATTGCCCCCCCTATCCACCCTGTCATACGCCTTTTCCAAATCCATAAATGCCACAAAGACCTCTTTAGCCTTATCTAAATACTGTTCACTTATATGTTTCACTGTAAACACCTGGTCCACACACCCCCTACCTTTCTTAAAGCCTCCTTGTTCATCTGCTATCCTATTCTCCGTCTTACTCTTAATTCTTCCAATAATAACTCTACCATACACTTTACCAGGTATACTCAACAGACTTATCCCCCTATAATTTTTGCACTCTCATTTGTCCCCTTTGCCTTTATACAAAGGAACTATGCATGCTCTCTGCCAATCCCTAGGTACCTTACTCTCTTCCATACATTTATTAAATAATTGCACCAACCACTCCAAAACTATATCCCCACCTGCTTTTAACATTTCTATCTTTATCCCATTAATCCCGGCTGCCTTACCCCCTTTCATTTTACCCACTGCCTCACGAACTTCCCCCACACTCACAACTGGCTCTTCCTCACTCCTACAAGATGTTATTCCTCCTTGACCTATACACGAAATCACAGCTTCCCTATCTTCATCAACATCTAACAATTCCTCAAAATATTCCCTCCATCTTCCCAATACCTCTAACTCTCCATTTAATAACTCTCCTCTCCTATTTTTAACTGACAAATCCATTTGTTCTCTAGGCTTCCTTAACTTGTTAATCTCACTCCAAAACTTTTTCTTATTTTCTACAAAATTTGTTGATAACATCTCACCCACTCTCTCATTTGCTCTCTTTTTACATTGCTTCACCATGTGTATATATATATATATATATATCTGCAGGAGGTTACACTGGAATTCGACCTCAGCACCTCAAAGAGATAGTAAATCCAGTACTCGGTGAATCTGCATCAATTCTTTTCACCGAGTTAACAACTTTCGTCAACAATTGCCTGGCTGGGCGAATCCCAGAAGAAATTAAACCTTTCTTTTTTGGAGCCTCACTATGTGCTTTGAAGAAGAGGGATGGGGGAATCAGACCCATTGCGGTTGGAAACAGTCTTCGCCCTCTCGTTGCCAAAGCAGCAGTAAGAAACATCCGCCTAGAAGCTGCCACTGTACTCCAGCCACACCAACTGGGCTTTGGGGTCTCTCAAGGCAGTGAAGCCGCAGCTCATGCCGCAAGGGCCTACATCAGGGACCTACCAGAAGACAAGGCCATAGTCAAACTTGATTTTAGAAATGCCTTTAATATGATGAAAAGAGATGCTGTCTTGCCAGCTGTTCGGGATTGGTTCCCCAGTCTTTTTCCCTTCATTTCAGCCGGCTACAGCAAACCCTCAATTCTTTTGTTTGGAGAACATGAAATTCAATCATCAGAGGGTGTTCAGCAGGGTGACCCACTCGCTCCACTTCTCTTCTGCTTGGCAGCAACTAACTTCCAGCCTATGCAGTGAGCTCAATATCTGGTACCGGGATGACGGCACTCTGGCAGGTACTGAAGAGTCCCTGGTGGGGGACCTACAACTGGTGAAAACACAGGGAGAAAACTTGGGACTCATCCTCAATCCCTCCAAGTGTGAAATCATCACAGCGAACCAGGAAATAATCAATGCTGTGTGAAGAATCCTCCCAGAAGCCTCTACTACCACTCCGTCCAACAGTACCCTCTTGGGAGCACCGCTGGGTCACCAGGCCATCGACACTGTCCTAAGGGACAAATCGAATGACCTGATGAGAATGGAGGAGAGAATAAGAACATAAGAACATAAGAAAGGAGGAACACTGCAGCAGGCCTATTGGCCCATACTAGGCAGGTCCTTTACAATCCTTCCCACTAACAAAATATTTGCCCAACCCAATTTGTAATGCTACCCAAGAAATAAGTTTTGATGATTCTATTTATTCATTATGCAAGTCTCACTCAAATCCAACCCCTCTCACTCATGTATTTATCCAACCTAAATTTGAAACTACCCAACATTTTAGCTTCAATAATCCTAGTAGGAAGACTGTTCCACTCATCAACTACCCTATTTCCAAACCAATACTTTCCTATATCCTTTCGAAATCTAAACTTATCTAATTTGAATCCATTATTGCAAGTTCTCTCTTGGAAAGATATCCTCAAGATCTTATTTATATCCCCTTTGTTAATACCCATCTTCCACTTGTACACTTCGATCATGTCTCCCCTCATTCTTCGTCTTACAAGTGAATGTAGTTTAACCCTTTGACTGTCGCAACCCCAAATCCTGAGGTGTCTCCTGGTGTCACAAAATTCCCCCCCCCCCAAAAAAAAACTATTTTTTTCTTATGAAATTAAAGAGAATTTTTTCCCAATTGTAATGACACCAAAAGAACGAAATTTGATGGAAAACTGACGGAATTACGCTCTCGCGAATTAGCGACCTTGGCGATATTTACGAGTCGGCGATTTCGCCCACTTTGAGCCCTATTTTCGGCTAATTCCATTGCTCCAATCGACCAAACTCATAGCTATTTCTTTAGAACTCCATTTTTTCTATCGATTGAGTACAAGAAACTGCCCCTTTACCGATTTCAACTACCCAATAACGTGGTCAGAAATTTGCAATTTGGCCAATTTCACGAAAATTAAAAAATATGACAATTTCAAAATAGGGTCCAGAATGATCAATGCAGACATTCCTGGCTCTAAAATAACATTTTCTTTGTTAATAAGTCATGTCTCCAGGCCCCTCTAATATTACTCTTGCCTTCTAATTTGAATTTTTATTCAAACAAAAAATAGACGATTTACTGTTATGCAGACTACTGCAATATTGTAATAATTGTATAAATAATGTCAACCCATTCATGACTGCATATCAGAATGGCTACTTGGACATTTATTGGAAAATGACATTATTTGTTTACTTTTGAACATCGGCAAAAATCAAACATTTCCCCTACTTTGAGCTCCATTTCAAGGTTCATTTCATAGTAAAACCATTCAAAATCACCTCTATTTCTATAATATGTTTTCCATTCTATCAAATCAGACCAAGAAAACAAGAATACAACCATAAATACTATACAAAAATAGACCACAAAGTCAGCTTGATTTGAAGCCGCTAGAATTTATGAGTATATATACACGTCAAAAACGGAGGCTCGTAAGATGTATATATACTACCAAAACAGTCAAAGGGTTAAGAGTCTTCAATCGTTCTTCGTACGGAAGATTTCTAATGCTATGTGTTAATTTAGATTTCTTCGTTAAATGTTTTCTAAAGAATTTATATCCATTCTGTAATATGGAGACCAGAACTGAGCTGCATAATCTAGGTGAGGCCTTACTAAGGATGTATAAAGATGCAGTATAACCTCTGGACTTCTGTTGCTTACACTTCTTGATATAAATCCCAATAATCTATTTGCCTTATTACATACGCTTAGGCATTGCTGTCTTGCTTACCATAACCCCCAAGTCCTTTTTGCAATCTGTATGACTAAGTTTTACATTATTTAACTTATAAGTGCTAGGGTTATGGACACTCCTGAGCTTCAGAACCTTGCATTTATCTACACTGAACTGCATCTGCCACTTTTCTGACCAACAACTGAGTTTCTCTAAATCCTCCTGAAGTTCCCTGACATCTACGTTTGAATCAATTATCCTACCTATCTTTGTGTCATTGGCGAATTTGCTCATATCACTAGTAATACCCTCATCAAGGTCGTTGATATATAGTATTATAAACAACAACGGGCCTAAGACTGATCCCTGTGGTACGCCACAGGGATCCCCACTTGGATTTAACCCCATTTAAGCATACTCTCTGCTTCCTATTAGTGAGCCATGACTCAATCCATGAGAGCACTTTTTCCCCAATCTCATGAGCTGCCACTTTCTTTAACAGTCTCTGGTGTGGTACTCCATCAAAAGCCTTACTAAAATCTAAATAAACAATACTGAATTCTTTACCACGATCAATGGCCTCAAAAGCTTTACTGAAGAAAGTTAATAAATTAGTTAGGCAGGAACGGCCCCTCGTGAATCCATGCTGAGTATCATTAATCAAGCTGTGCTTATCCAGATGGCTTCTTATAATATCAGCTATAACTGACTAGTAATTTGCCTACAATTGAGGTCAGGCTTATTGGGCGGTAATTTGACGATAATGACTTGTCCCCTGCTTTAAAAATAGGAATTACATTAGCCATCTTCCACATATCAGACACTACACCTGTTTGAAGAGAATATTAAAAATATTAGTCAATGGTTCACAAAGTTCCATTTTACACTCTTTAAGAACCCTTGAAAAAAGTTCATCAGGGCCTGGGGATTTACAGTGGACCCCCGCATAGCGAACTTAATCCGTGCAAGAGGGCTGGTCGTTATGCGAAATGTTCGCTATGCGAATTAATTTTCCCCATAAGAAATAATGGAAATAAAATTAATCTGTGCAAGACACCCAAAAGTATGAAAAAAAAATTTTTTTACCACAAAAAAATGTTAATTTTAGTACACACAAACTGAAAAAGGCATGCACAATTACATGACACTTACTTTTATTGAAGATCTGGTGATGATTGATGGGATGGGAGGAGGGGAGAGAGAGTGTTAGTGTTTAGAAGGGGAATCCCCTTCCATTAGGACTTGAGGTAGCAAGTCCTTTTCTGGGGTTACTTCCCTTCTTCTTTTAATGCCACTAGGACCAGCTTCAGAGTCACTGGACTTCTTTCGCACAACATATCTGTCCATAGTGGCCTGTACCTCTCGTTCCTTTATGATTTGTCTAAAGTGGTTCACAACAGTGTCATTGTAACAGTCACCAGCACGGCTTGCAATAGCTGTGTGAGGGTGATTTTCATCAAAAAAGGTTTGCACTTCAAGCCATTTTGCACACATTTCCTTAATCTTTGAAGTAGGCAATTCCTTCAATTTCTCTCTCCCCTCCTTTGAACCAGTTTCCCCAGGTCTGGCCTCTTGCTCTTGAAGTTGATCTATCAGCTCATCAGTGGTTAGTTCTTCATTGTCCTCCTCCACCAACTCTTCCACATCCTCCCCACTAACCTCCAACCCCAAGGACTTCCCCAATTCCACAATTGATTCCTCAACTGGTATACTACTCCTCTCAGGGTTAGCCTCAAACCCTTCAAAATCCCTTTTGTCTACACATTCTGGCCACGGTTTCTTCCAAGCAGAGTTCAAGGTTCTCTTAGTCACTCCCTCCCAAGCCTTACCTATAAGGTTTACACAACTGAGGATATTAAAGTGATCCTTCCAAAACTCTTTTAGAGTCAATCCAGTGTCTGTGGTCACTTCAAAGCACTTTTGAAACAGAGCTTTTGTGTACAGTTTCTTGAAGTTGGAAATGACCTGCTGGTCCATGGGCTGCAGGAGAGGAGTGGTATTAGGAGGCAAAAACTTCACCTTAATGAAGCTCATGTCCCCATAAAGTCGCTCTGCCACGTCTGTAGGATGACCAGGGGCATTGTCTAACACCAGGAGGCACTTAAGGTCTAATTTCTTTTCAGTTAGGTAATCTTTCACATTGGGGGCAAATGCATGGTGTAACCAGTTATAGAAAAATTCCCTAGTGACCCATGCCTTACTGTTTGCCCTCCACAGCACACACAAATTATCCTTGAGGACATTCTTTTGCCTGAACGCTCTGGGAGTTTCAGAGTGATACACTAATAAAGGCTTAACTTTGCAATCACCACTAGCATTGGCACACATCAACAAAGTAAGCCTGTCTTTCATAGGCTTATGTCCTGGGAGTGCCTTTTCCTCCTGAGTAATGTAGGTCCTGCTTGGCATTTTCTTCCAGAACAGGCCTGTTTCATCACAATTAAACACTTGTTCAGGTTCCAGTCCTTCAGTTTCTATGTACTCCTTGAATTCATGCACATATTTTTCAGCCGCTTTGTGGTCCGAACTGGCAGCCTCACCATGCCGTATCACACTATGGATGCCACTACGCTTCTTAAATCTCTCAAACCAACCTTTGCTGGCCTTAAATTCACTCACATCATCACTAGTTGCAGGCATTTTTTTAATTAAATCGTCATGCAACTTCCTAGCCTTTTCACATATGATCGCTTGAGAGACGCTATCTCCTGCTAGCTGTTTTTCATTTATCCACACCAATAAGAGTCTCTCAACATCTTCCATCACTTGCGATCTTTGTTTCGAAAACACAGTTAAACCTTTGGCAACAACAGCTTCCTTGATTGCCGTTTTCTTGCCCACAATAGAAGCGATGGTTGATTATGGTTTCTTGTACAACCTGACCAGGTCGGTGATACGTACTCCACTTTCATACTTATCAATGATCTCTTTCTTCATTTCAATGGGTATTCTTACCCTTTGAGGTGTAGGGTTGGCACTAGAAGCTTTCTTGGGGCCCATGGTCACTTATTTTCCACAAACAGCACCGAAAACACTGTAATAATACGAAATATTCCGAGTGTATGCTTGAATGTTACCGCGGAGGCTGGCTGGTAAACAATGGGACGGGCGGCACATGTGAGGCTGGCTGAGGGCACACATTGGACGCGTCTCGGACGAAGGTCGCTGAGCGGGTTTTTGTCCACTATGCGGGGCAAAATTTTAGCGAACAAAGCGTTCGCTATGCGGATTGTTCGCTATGCAAGGCGTTCGCTATGCGGGGGTCCACTGTATTCTGCTTCAATCAGTCTATCTGTTTGATAACCATTTCGCTAGTGACTATGATACTGCATAATTTATTGTCTTCATGCCCACTATAAAAATTAATTATTGGGATATTGTTAGTGTCTTCCTGAGCGAAAATCAAGAGAAAATAATTATCAAGATGCCCAGAGAAATTTTTAAGAACATAAGAACATAAGAACGAAGGAACACCGCAGAAGGCCCACCGGCCCACGCGAGGCAGGTCCAAGTCTCCCACCAGCCCAAGCCAACGCACCCAACCCAGCCAGGTCAGGCCACACTGACCCAAGGGAGGAACACGGCAAACAACCTGGCAGCACAAGCCACCAGGTCCAACCCACACCCACCCACATCCACCCATGTACCTATCCAACCCACCTCCAAAGCTACACAACGTCCCGGCCTCCACAACTGCACTCGGGAGCCCGCTCCACTCATCCACAACTCCATCACCAAACCAGTACCCTCCCATATCCTTCCTGAATCCGAACTTCTCCAACTCAAAACCACTGCTGCGAGTCCCGTCCAGGCTAGATACCCCCAGCACACCACTCACATCCCCTTTACTCACTCCTGCCCTCCACCCACACACCTCAATCACATCCCCCCCAATTCTTCGTCTTTCCAGAGAGTGCAGATTCAGGGCCCTCAGTCTGTCCCCACAGGGAAGGCCCCCGACACATGGGACCTTGATGCCCATGATGCTCTGTATCTACTCACAAGATGTCCTACTATGCCAAGACTCACTTACTTCCTGAGGTGTGCACCCTCTTTTGACAACCCAGCACTCGATGAATATGACGCACACCTGAGATCAACTTTAAAGAAGGCACTGAACCTGTCACTAGAGGATCAGCAATGGGATCAGGCAACCCTCCCAGTGCGACTGGGAGGTATAGGGGTGCGCAAAGCAATGCATGTTGCTTTATCTGCTTTTCTGTCTTCGTGTTTGGCTTCCAGTGCATTAGTCAAGAAGATAGTTCCCGAACGCTTGAGAGACGTGGTTGGAGCTCAAGACCCTAGGTTTACTGACGCAGAATTTACCTCCAACGTCGTCTTCGTTCTACTACTCTCTCTTTACCTTCCCTTCTTGCTGATGGACCCTCCTTTAATCCTGACTCTCTCATTGACTTCTTGACAACGACTGATTTACTCCACAAACTCTGATGATACTTTTCGCACTCCCCTCAGCCTTTCTAGTTCAGTCTCTTGCTGCCCTTTACCCTTTCACCATCCACTGCCCCGCTGTTATCCGTAACCTATTACTCATCCATCTCCCTTTTGCCACCTGATACCCTCGCTTCCTTCCTGCCCTGCAGCGCTGTATAGTCCTTGTGGCTTAGCGCTTCTTTTTGATTATAATAATAATAATAATAACCGAAGCAGCGATTCGGTGGGACACCCTTACAGACTTCTCTAGTAGACCAGCTCCTCCCAAAGAGCACAAACAGTCCCACTGGGAAAAACCGATCATGGAAAAAATCGCCAACACAATGCTCTCCAATGCTTCAGGAAAGGACAAAGCTCGTCTCCTGGCAGTGAAGGCACCACACTCAGGAGATTTCCTGTTAGCTGTTCCCAATTCCTCCCTGGGCACCCGTCTCGACCCACAGGCCATTCAGATTGGTGTTGCTCTTCGCCTAGCCGCCCCCATCCTCACCGAACATAGGTGTATTTGCGGCATGGCGACAGCTGATCAATTTGGACTTCATGGTCTCGTGTGTCACACAGCAGAAGGGAAGTATGCCAAACATGAGGAGGTCAATGACATCATAAAGAAAAGCCTCGCCACAACTCGTTGCCCAGCTCAACAGGAACCCCAAGTACAAAGGTCTGATGGAAGTCAAAAGCGTCCTGATGGAGCCACTATGCTACCCTGGAAGGATGGAAAGCAGATTGCCTGGGACTACACCTGTGCCGCCACATTGGCAGACACCTACTTGCCATACTCCGTAATGGAAGGGGGTGGAGCTGCCAGCCACAGGGAGACCCAGAAGATCCGAAAATATGAAGACCTTCCCCCTTGCTATAACTTCATTCCAATAGGGTCGGAGACCCTTAGAGCATGGGGCAAGTGTGCACTAAAGTTCCTCAAAGAGCTGGGTGAAAAGCTCATCATAGAAACCAAGGACCACAGGGCGACCAGCTTCCTCTTTCAGAGACTCAGTGTTGCGATCCAGAGAGGAAATGCCTGCAGCATTCTGGGCACACGGCCCACCGCCGGGGAGCTGGACGAAGTATTCGAGATGTAGCTCTGAGTTATCTATGTTGTTTTACTTTCCATTGTATTTTTGTGAATGTTTGGCCAATGTATTTTGTCTTTAAATAAAACATACTTGAAATATAGGAGGTGGTAGGAGAAAATTCTCAAACAGCTTCAGGGAGAACCTTGAGTTTTTCCTGAAGCAAGTTTATTCTTTTCTCTGAGGATGAGGGTCCCTATGACAGTTCTAGAGATGGTACCTCCCTATATTTTGTAAATATATATATATATATATATATATATATATATATATATATATATATATATATATATATATATATATATATATATATATATATATATATATATATATATATATATATATATATATATATATATATATATATATATATATATATATATATATATATATATATATATATATATATATATATATATATATATATATATATATATATATACAATGTACCTTCTTTTCATGGTGACGTTAAATAAAAGAAACTAAAAATAGTCGAAAACTTCAGCATTTATTTTCATTATCTCAGTTTTAAGCTCATCCATCTGTGTTTTCAACCTGCATACGTTCTCCCTCACTTCCTTCATATTCACGGCTGACTTCTAATAAATCCTATTTTCTCCTGACCCTCACATAAAATCCCCACCTCGGTTGTGTCCTCTGCACTTATCAACTTTTCAATATATCTTCTAAGTACCCTTAACATCTCCGTCTTCTTATGAAACATCTCATTACTTTTACTCTTAGCTTACATTTACTCCTGAGATTTTCTCACCTGATTTATCTCCAATATATTCTCATCTTCAGCAAAATCTAATTATAATCCTTATTCAATCTTTCGTTTCATGTAGACACATTTCCACCGCTCTGTTTATAACCTCGTGTTTCTTCTCCATTATACTCTTGCCTTACTCATATTTTTATATTATCATTGTAAAAGTCATTTATAATTTTTTTCTCGCTTTCCATCCCTGTCATCTTCACTCCTGCTCCCACCCTCCTATAACCACACACACACTAGCGCTACATTCTTAAATCAACAACTTACTTCGTCGACCTCTTCCTCACCCATTCTTTTTAGTCTCTTCAACCTCTCTTTCAGCTATTGTTCCTAACAGTAGTATATAATGTGCTCACGGTTACACTGTTTGTTATGGTCCTAGTAAATGTGGCCCTTAGGGCCACTTTTTTTGCCTCGAGTCACCCCAGAGCACCTTATCAAATCTGGATACTAGGGCACCTGGCTACTTACTATGCATCATCTATATGTTACCATTACTAGCTCATATTTACTTGTTATTCTCTCTCACCCTACAGCTTCCTGTTCTCTGCTTAACCTGTTGTTTCAGATCTGTCCTTCTCCACCTCTCCACTTACATGAATAATTTTGTTTCTTGTCAAAGGCTACTAATAAAAGTTTTTCTACTGACTGAAAATTCTAACACATCTTCATGTCCTTGGATCAAATATTTATTCTTATAAGGAACCCATGGCCTCAATTTTTGGAGGGATCCACTGGGTCACATTGTCTTCCCTCAGGTTCACATATCTCGTCTAGGCTCTATTATTATTAGTCTCTCTCCCCAAAGCACCATAGCAAATCTAACTCCAACTATAATTAATTTTTTTTCCATATTTCTCTCCAGTATTAAGTTGAAAGGTAGAGTCTTTAATCAAAGGTATATTATAAAAAGTGGAGTACCTGTCATCTCTTTAATCAAGATTGTACTGCAAAAAAGGCAGAGTATTTAAGTGTGTGTGTGTGTCATGTCTTTAATTAAAGTTATGTTAAAATATAGATTACTTGTTATCCCTTTAATCATGGGTGTGTTTACAAAAAATGTGTCTTGGGAATTAATGGTATTTAAAGTACATGTTATCTCTTTAAGGGATTTTTAAGGTGCTCGAGGAAGAATATCTAAGATTCCCACAGAAGACCACCGCACTGTAACTTGTATGTAGTTATAACTTGTAAGGTAATCAATATAGAGTAATTAGAATTGTAAGATAAAGTAATTGAAAGAAATAGATTTTCCTAAAGGCTGAATACAATTAAGAATATAGCTCAGTCTCAGCCTCGAGAGTAGATTACTCAAGGTTCTTTACAACAGTTTTCAGGCGAGGAGAGAACTAGGTCGTCCACTACCACTCACATCGTCCTCCAGCAAAATAAAAAATACACATTGATATCTAATGGGAAGATACATGAGCTTTAATTAATAAGAACAACTTTTAGTGTAATCATTTTGAGAAGAGGACTTAGGTATTATTTGTCAGCAGGAAGAATTTAAACACTATTAGATGAACATAACTTGGGGATATGAGAGGTTTTTCACCATCAGAAAGTTATACAATTTTACACCCACTTACAAATTTCACTGACCTAAGTTAGGACAACTGTTATCTTCCAATAATTTTGAAAGACATATATATATATATATATATATATATATATATATATATATATATATATATATATATATATATATATATATATATATATGCAAAACAACCACTCTGAAAGAATAGAGAAATTCCAAGTGCTTTCGTGACTACTCACATTATCAAGGAACGAAAGCGCTTGGAATTTCTCTATTCTTTCAGAGTGGTTGTTTTGCATATTTTGAAATCACCTGTTTACTGTGATCTTATTGCATATATATATATATATATATATATATATATATATATATATATATATATATATATATATATATATATATATATATATTATATATATGTATTTATATAGGAGACTCGAACCTACGAACCTTGGAACAAGGTACGCAGTGCTATACCAATCTCACCACACTGGACCAATACCTTTGCGACCAGCTTGCGCTACACGTTGATCCAAGGCAGCCAGCTTTCAGGGAGAAGGCTTACAGCTTTTCATCTCATCCCCTGCATGCATCAGCCTTACTAGAGATATTAACAATGCAAGGAATTCGCAAGAGCAGGCGAAATATACACAAACACTGATCTCTGGCTGAAAGTTATACAAATTTCGCCTGCTCTTGAGAATTCCTTGCATTGTTAAACTCTCTAGTAAGGCTGATGCATGCAGGAGACGAGATGAAAAGCTGTGAGCCCTCTCCCTGAAAGCTGGCTGCCTTGGATCAACGTCTAGTGCAAGCTGGACGCCAAGGTATTGGTCCAGTGTGGTGAGTTTGGTATAGCACTGCGTACCCTGTTCCAAGGTTCGTAGGTTCGAGTCTCCTTCAGCCAGAGATCAGTGTTTATATATATGGTTTTGGGGGCGAGGGGCTTGGACTTCCAGCAAGCGTGCGTGAGCGTGTTAGATAGGAGTGAATGGAGACGAATGGTATTTGGGACCTGACGATCTGTTGGAGTGTGAGCAGGGTAATATTTAGTGAAGGGATTCAGGGAAACCGGTTATTTTTATATAGCCGGACTTGAGTCCTGGAAATGGGAAGTACATAACCTGCACTCTAAAGGAGGGTTTCGGGATATTAGCAGTTTGGAGGGATATGTTGTGTATCTTTGTAGGTATATGCTTCTAAACTGTTGTGTTCTGAGCACCTCTGCAAAAACAGTGATTATGTGTGAATGAGGTGAAAGTGTTGAATGATGATGAAAGTATTTTCTTTTTGGGGATTTTCTTTCTTGTTTGAGTCACCCTTCCTCGGTGGGAGACGGCCGACTTGTTAATATATATATATATATATATATATATATATATATATATATATATATATATATATATATATATATGCATATATATTTTATCACACTGGCCGATTCCCACCAAGGCAGGTTGGCCCGAAAAAGAAAAACTTTCACCATCATTCACTCCATCACTGTCTTGCCAGAAGGGTGCTTTACACTATAGTTTTTAAACTGCAACATTAACACCCCTCCTATCCTCCTATATATATATATATATATATATATATATATATATATATATATATATATATATATATATATACATATATATATATATATATATATACGCACACACACACACACACACACACACACACACACACACACACACACAAGCAAGCAAGCAAGACTGGACTTTGTGTTCGCCCTAAGTAGCTCAGACATTGAGGATATCACATACGAAAGGCGCCTTGGAGCTAGCGGCCACGTGGTTCTGAGCTTTGAATACATCATAAAGTTACAAGTGGAGAGAGTAACAGGAGTAGAAAGGGAAAAGCCAAACTCTAAAAGAGGGGACTACACAAGTATGAGGATTATTATTATTATTATTACAATCAAGGGGGAAGCGCTAAACCCGGAGGATTATACAGCGCCTGGGGGGGTATGTGGAAGGCATTCAGGCTTAATTTGGGGAACTGGAGCACAGATCCAATTCCCTAAATCAAGAGCCCCTCACCAACATCAAGGAACCTTCCTTGAGGGGACAAGTATGAGGAACTTCCTGCAGGAGGCTCAGTGGGAAAGAGAGTTGGTAGGAAAGTCAGTAAACGAAATGATGGACTACGTAACAACAAAATGCAAGGAGGCAGAGGAAAGGTTGGTTCCCAAGGGTTACATACATAATGGGAAAACCAGAATGTCCCCTTGGTTTGCCCGAAGGTGTAGCGAGGCAAAAATTAAATGCACTAGAAAATGGAAAACGTACAGAAGGCAAAGGACCCAGGAAAATAAGGAGATTAGTCGAAGTGTTAGAAACGAGTATGCACAGATAAGGAGGGAGGCCCAGCGGCAGTACGAAAACGACATAGCATCGAAAGTCAAGTCTGACCCGAAACTGCTTTATAGCCACATCAGGAGGAAGACAAGAGTCAAGGATCAGGTAATCAGGCTGACGAAAGAATGTGAGGAGCTCACAAGAAACGACCAAGAAGTATGTGAGGAGCTCAACACGAGGTTTAAGGAAGTATTTACAGTGGAGGCAGAAGGTACACTGGGAAACCAAAACAGAGGGTTACGCCAACAAGGGATATACCAACAAATGTTGGGTGAAATACAGACAGCTGAGGAGGAGGTGAAGAAGCTCCTAAGTGACCTTGATACCTCAAAGGCGGTGGGACCGGACAACATCTCTCCGTGGGTCCTTAGAGAGGGAGCAGAGACACTGGGTGTGCCACTAACCACAATCTTCAACACATCACTTGAAACTGGGCAACTACCTGAGGTATGGAAGACGGCAAATGTAGTCCCCATCTTTAAGAAAGGAGACAGAAACGAGGCACTAAATTATAGACCAGTGTCACTGACGTGTATAGTATGCAAAGTCATGGAGAAGATTATCAGGAGGAGAGTGGTGGAGCACTTGGAACGGAACAAGAGTATAAACGACAGCCAGAAAATCCTGTGTCACAAACCTACTGGAGTTTTATGAAAGGTAACTGAAGTAAGATATGAGAGGGAGGGGTGGGCTGATTACATTTTCTTGGACTGCAAGAAGGCCTTCGACACAGTTCCTCACGAGATATTAGTGCAGAAGCTAGAGGATCAGACACTTATAACAGGAAGGGCACTGCAGTGGCTTAGAGAATACCTGGCAGGGAGGCAACAGTGAGTCATTGTACGTGATGAGGTATCACAGTGGGCGCCAGAGACGAGCGGGGTCTCACATGGGTCAGTCCTGAGATCATTGCTGTTCTTGGTATATGTGAATGACATGATGGAAGGGATAAACTCAGAAGTGTCCCTGTTTGCAGATGATGTGATGTTAATGAGGAAAATTAAATCAGATGCGGATAAGGCAGGACTACAAAGAGACCTGGACAGGCTGGATGCTTGGTCCAGCAACTGGCTCCTAGAATTTAACCCCGCCAAATGCAAAGTCATAAAGATCTGGGAAGGGCAAAGAAGACCGCAGATAGAGTATAGGCTAGGTAGCCAAAGACTGCAAACCTCACTCTAGGAGAAAGATCTAGGGGCGAGTATAATACCGAGCACGTCTCCAGAAGCACACATCAACCAGATAACTGCTGCGGCTTATGGGCGCCTGGCAAACCTGAGAATAGCGTTCCGATACCTCAGTAAGGAATCGTTGAAGACTCTGTACACTGTGTACGTCAGGCCCATACTAGAGTACGCAGCACCAGTTTGGAACCCACACCTGGTCAAGCACGTCAAGAAATTAGAGAAAGTACAAAAGTTTGAAACAAGCCATACCACGGGTGGGGTATGAACCCTCGGTCAGAGAGTCTCAAAACTCCAGACCGTCGCGTTACCCAGAACTTAGGGAAATGTCCTACGAAGAAAGGTTAAGGGAAATCGGCCTAACGACACTAGTGGACAGGAGGGTCAGGAGAGACATAATAACGACATATAAAATACTGCGTGGAATCGATAAGGTGGACAGAGACAGGATGTTCCAGAGATGGGACACAGAAACAAGGGGTCACAATTGGAAGTTGAAGACTCAGATGAGTCAAAGAGATGTTAGGAAGTATTTCTTTAGCCACAGAGTTGTTAGGAAGTGAAATTGTCTGGCAAGCGATGTAGTGGAGGCAGGAACCATACATAGTTTTAAGACGAGGTACGATAAAGCTCATGGAGCAGTGAGAGGGAGGACCCAGTAGCGGTCAATGAAGAGGAGGGGCCAGGAGCTGAGTCTCGACCCCTGCAACCACAAATAGGTGAATACAAATAGGTGAGTGCACACACACACACACACACACACACACACACACACACACACACACACACACACACACACACACCTCTTCCTGTACATTTAAGTTCTTAACCGTCTCCTCTCTACATTGGTCTCAGTCTGCTGTATATAATGTCAGGTAAACATCTCTTACAACGCGGTGAAAGTCAAAAGTCCCTTTTATTTTTGCTATATACAATATTTTGTATCTGACTTTCCCCTTCCATTTCCCAGTTTCAATAATACTTCTCACTCAGTCATCCGTCATATATCCACTTGCAGTAACTCTATTTCTTTGTTATATAAATAAAACCAGACCCTTTCCAAAGTACTTATATATATATATATATATATATATATATATATATATATATATATATATATATATATATATATATATATAAGTACATATTTTGCTCCATCACCTCTGACCAAACCACCTCAACAACCCCTCTTCAACCCTCTGACTAATACTTTAAGTAACTCCATACCTCCTCCTAATTTCCACACTACGAATTCTCTGCATATTTACGCCACACATTGCCCTTAGGCACGACATTTCTACTGCCTCCAGCCTCCTTCTTGCTGCAGCATTTACAGCCCAAGCTTCACACCCATATAAGAATGTTGGTACAACTAAACTCTCGTACATTCCCTTCTTTGCCTCCATGGATAACGTTTTCTCGTTTCAGTGCACCGCCCACTTTTTTTTTCTTCATCAATTCTGTGGTTAACCTCATCCTTCATAAACTTATCCGCTGACAAGTCAACTCTCAAATATCTGAACATATTCACTTCTTCCATACTCCTCTCTAATGTGATATCCAATACCTAACTCACTTGATAATCTCATCACCTTACTCTTATCTATGTTCACTTTCAGCTTTCTTCCTTCACACATCCTTCCAAACTCGTTCACTAACCCTTGCAGCTTCTCTTTAGAATCTCCCAAAAAGCACAGCATAATAAGCAAAAAGTAACTATGTCAACTCCCATTTTGTAATTGATATATCATAATTGAATCTCACCTCTCTCCTCGACACCCTAGCATTCACTTCTTTTACAACCCCATCTATAAGTATGTTAAAGAACCATGGTGATATTACGCATCCCTGTCTAAGGCCATTTATTTTAATAAAAAAGTAATTTACTAAACTGTTGTTAAGTTTTTCATCATACTTGTACATACTAATTTATCCCCTTCTTGAAAAACATCTTACCTCTTACCAGACCTCTTTGTAAACAATTTAATTAAAGGTCCCCCACTCTGTTACCCCTGGCACTCCAAATTTTCCTACTTTGCCCTTAACTACACTGTCTCCTTCAGCATTAAGGTCACCTAGTATAATTTTTCTCTCCATTTATAACTTCCTAATAATTCACTTAACACCCAGAATAACTTTCAATTCGAATTCAAAGCACTTATTATTATCCACTTCCTACATCCCACTTTAATTCTGAACCACATAATTTTAAACATTTGTACCCTTGTTATACCCTAGAAAAGTAAAGATAAGTACAATATGAATATAAGTAGAAGTGTGAAAGAATTATCTTCCATTCACATACGTTCCTGAGACAGTAAATACCAGCAATACTATCAGTGCAAAACATTTAAAATGTTTCTGTATTACATACATATGAGCGAACAGTAGTAATTCCCTCTGCACATTTATTCTGATTACTGTATTTAACTACAGTATCATTGAACTACAGAGTGGAAATATAAAATCATATGCAGTATAATGTGACCCTTTATTGACAACGTTTCGCCCACACAGAGGGCTTTTTCAAGTCATAAACAGATCTACCTGGGGTGGAAGGTATGAGTATTTATAGTCAGGTTCAGAATGCTGAGGTCAGGTGGAGAATGCTGCATCTGATGATGTACCGAGTGGGGTTATAGAGTCTAAAATTTTGGGCAGCTTGGAAGAGAGATTGGATAAGTTTGTGGCAACGATACATTTCAAGGCAATAAGAGTATTGCCTTGAAATGCATCGTTGTACTGTACTGTAGTATTTTGTTCTATAGCCTTTTTTATTGTTGAGTCTTACATTGTACAGTATTCTAGGTGTACACTTATTCGTGTGACATGCTATATATCAACATATATATCAACAAAATAAGCCTTTATTATAAAGTTTTTTCAAACACAGGTTTATTAGATTATAACCTGGTGAAGCTCTCCACGTGTAAAACGTCATATAATAAAGCATTACGTTGTTTCACGTTCCTCCGTCAACTACTTGTGAACTTTTATACTAGGGCGAATTTCCAGCAGTGCATTTACTGTTCAGCTGGATCCTCTATGTCTTACGATACTGTCTCCCATCAGGAGGGTCTTCGCATGGCCACGACCATAGACCTGGACATGACTGCCGGACAGTTTCTTCAGTTCACACTTCGCCTGGGGTGTGACAGTGTGTCAGGGGGACGCTCCAAGAGGAGTACCACTGTCTTGGAGGAAGTTCATGCAGGCCATAGAGGCGAGCCTGTGCTCGGGCAGACCTCCAGGACCCATGGCATCCTGGTGCAGTACTCCACGAATGGAGGGATCACTTGGAGTCTTCTGAAGGTGAGGCTGAAGGAGGAAGGAGAAAAGTGGAACTTTATTGAATGTAGGGAGAGAGAAAGGATGGGTGTAGAAAGACAAATTGAAAGTATCAGAGAATAAGATAGAGGATATAAAAGAATAAAATTGGTTGAGTGGCATAAGTACAATAGACAAGAAAGAGAGAGAGAGAGAGAGAGAGACAGAGAGAGAGAGAGAGAGAGAGAGAGAGAGAGAGAGAGAGAGAGAGAGAGACAGACAGACAGAGAGAGAGACAGACAGACAGAGAGAGAGATAGAGAGTTGAACAAATGGAATCGCTGGCCCACAGATGGCTCAAACTTCACCCTATTCCCTGTTTGTATATCTCTTAACAATAAAAAGGCTTTCAAATGAGCTGATGTAGGTAACAGCTCTCAACTTGTAAATAAAGTTAGGTACCCTAAACTTAACCTTATAAGAGAGACAGGGATAGAGATAGACATGAACTTTTTTTAATGTGATGTGCAAGGCTGATATTTAAATAAATACAGAGACAATCATAATTTATTTTTGTTCTTCCGGCACAGGAGATCCACTTCAAGCCCCGCCTGGAGCCAGTGTTTGTGTCCATCTCTCTCAAGGACTTCCCTATGTCACAAACCAACGCTACCAGGTTCCGTGTGTGGCAGCCTCGCCACGGTGACACATTGACACACACCTGGGCCATAGACAACATCTTCATTGGTGGGATGCCTGTTTCTCCCAACGTCCTCTATGATGACTTCAACCAACTCTCTCCCACGACTGATGCTTGGATTGACTGGCCAGCGGGCAAAACTGGCCATTTGTGCGACGAGTAAGCTTCTGTTTTTTTTTCCTTCACATAAAAAGAAATCTCTAGGGGAAACTAAAATAAGTTTAAGTCTTCTTTAATCGTTTCATTTCAGAAATAAAAGCTATAACGTAAATAAAGTGAGTAATGTAATTTAAAGGTTTCAGGCAAGACAGCTGCATATAAATATATTAAGTTCCATCTCTATAGAATGGTAATAGTTTTGTATTGAGGTTACTAGGTATTGGTATTCAGTTTATACTGAGCTGTCTCTAGGGATTAATAAGCACTATACATGAATTAAACTATCATAAACATATATGGCTTTCAGAGTGTATAGAACTCTGTGCATTGCTATTCTTCTTGCATTAAACTCTCCTGGGACTGGAACTTGGTATTCCTGAACTATCTAACCACTACTTGAGATTAACATACACGCTTTTTCGGGTAAAACTAATTAAATTTTAGCAACATTGACATCAATGATAATTATACTCATTTCATAAATTTGGGATTTAGAGAAATAATAAATATAATGTGAACACAAAGATATTCTTCTGGATTTGTAATCATGTTATGACTGAAGGCTAAACACCTGCTACCAGGCTGAACACCTGCTACCAGGCTGAACACCTGCTACCAGGCTGAACACCTGCTACCAGGCTGAACACCTGCTACCAGGCTGAACACCTGCTACCAGGCTGAGGGACTCATTACCTCATCTTCCACCTCATTGGTTGGTGAAACATCTGCAGTATAAAGATACCCAGATGTTGCACAGGTGTCTAATTCATCATTAGTAACAAACTTCCTTACACATTTTCATTAAATTTTTACTGTTTACGATATCGATTTTAAATTTAATATTTAAAAGAAAAACAAGATGTAAGTCAATTTGCATTTAAGGTACCCAAGTTGTATGGTAATTAGCATTAAGACTTGTTTAATGTTATTTATGACATGTTCTGCCTTCCATTTTTTATTAGGGCATTTTGGTTCAGTGGTTATATCTTGCACTTGACCATTTAGTATAAACTTCTATTTAAAACTGAAAGTGATATTAGTTACTAGCCTAATATTTACTTAATACAAAATCACTTTTCGCGAGATTCTGCGATGCTCGCACTCACAGCCTAGCTGCAGTTTTACACGGCGAAAAAATCTTCTAAAGAGATGAATGTTTCACTTTAATACTGAGCCCTTCACTTAATACCCTTTATTTTATTACTGAACGACAGAAGCAAGAATCTTGAACATTGTAGTAGTAAGTTAATTAGGCGTCGTTAGTGCTAACGGAACAACAGAAGCAAGAGAATCTTGAACATTGCAGTAGTAAGTTAATTAGGCGTCGTTAGTGCTAACGGAACAACAGAAGCAAGAGAATCTTGAACATTGCAGTAGTAAGTTAATTAGGCGTCGTTAGTGCTAACGGAACAACAGAAGCAAGAGAATCTTGAACACTGCAGTAGTAAGTTAATTAGGCGTCGTTAGTGCTAACGGAACAACAGAAGCAAGAGAATCTTGAACACTGCAGTAGTAAGTTAATTAGGCGTCGTTAGTGCTAACGGAACAACAGAAGCAAGAGAATCTTGAACACTGCAGTAGTAAGTTAATTAGGCGTCGTTAGTGCTAACGGAACAACAGAAGCAAGAGAATCTTGAACACTGCAGTAGTAAGTTAATTAGGCGTCGTTAGTGCTAACGGAACAACAGAAGCAAGAGAATCTTGAACACTGCAGTAGTAAGTTAATTAGGCGTCGTTAGTGCTAACGGAACAACAGAAGCAAGAGAATCTTGAACACTGCAGTAGTAAGTTAATTAGGCGTCGTTAGTGCTAACGGAACAACAGAAGCAAGAGAATCTTGAACACTGCAGTAGTAAGTTAATTAGGCGTCGTTAGTGCTAACGGAATCTTTCCCTTAAACTGATTATTGGTGATTCCTGAACCCAAGATACAGGTTAATACCGCTGTTGAGTCCTCATACCTCACAAGACCAGCAGGACATTACTGTGCCATACAGCTCATTGGGAATCTGAGGTTATTAGGGTTGATGCAAGAAAAGGAGGGGTGGCACCCATTTCTTGGATCAAGAGCCCTTTACCATCTAGACACCCACCTTGAAGGGCAGAATGTGTTAGATGAACGAACATGACCTTCACACCAGCTGCGTGTAATGCTGTAGTGCACACACTTCTTAAGTCACACCTTCAAGGGGGGATATATGACTTGTTGAAAATCTCTTGATTCAAGGAAATGGAGCTATCCTCACCTTCTTTCAATCAAACATGATAACCTCCCATACTCTAGGCGCTATTTGACCCTTACTGGCTTACCGCCACTTAATGAATGAAGTGATATTTTCGGGGGTCCTAACCAGTTCTGAAGAGCTATTTGCGTATCACGTGTGTAGTACCTGAGTACTAGTTTGCTGTTGTTTGTTACTGTTCTGTGCACACACTCCTAACAAGAATCTTAATTTGGCGAAGTGTTTCCAGGTGAGCAGGACAGCAGGTATCAGGAGACTTGCCCCAATGTCTCGACATACCGGAAAATGAACCTGAGTTCTTCGCTTGTGAGAATGTTTAAGACTTACTGATAAAGAATGAACAATTTATGACCAGTGACTTGTACCACCACAAGTGTTCTGGTGGCTGCACTTGTTGTACCACAAGTGTTCTGGTGGCTGCACTTGTTGTACCACAAGTGTTCTGGTGGCTGCACTTGTACCACCACAAGTGTTCTGGTGGCTGCACTTGTTGTACCACAAGTGTTCTGGTGGCTGCACTTGTACCACCACAAGTGTTCTGGTGGCTGCACTTGTTATACCACAAGTGTTCTGGTGGCTGCACTTGTACCACCACAAGTGTTCTGGTGGCTGCACTTGTTGTACCACAAGTGTTCTGGTGGCTGCACTTGTTGTACCACAAGTGTTCTGGTGGCTGCACTTGTTGTACCACAAGTGTTCTGGTGGCTGCACTTGTACCACCACAAGTGTTCTGGTGGCTGCACTTGTTATACCACAAGTGTTCTGGTGGCTGCACTTGTACCACCACAAGTGTTCTGGTGGCTGCACTTGTTGTACCACAAGTGTTCTGGTGGCTGCACTTGTACCACCACAAGTGTTCTGGTGGCTGCACTTGTACCACCACAAGTGTTCTGGTGGCTGCACTTGTACCACCACAAGTGTTCCGGTGGTTGCACTTGTACCACCACAAGTGTTCTGGTGGCTGCACTTGTACCACCACAAGTGTTCTGGTGGCTGCACTTGTTGTACCACAAGTGTTCTGGTGGCTGCACTTGTACCACCACAAGTGTTCTGGTGGCTGCATTTGTTGTACCACAAGTGTTATGGTAGCTGCACTTGCTGTGCCACAAGTGTTATGGTAGCTGCACTTGTTGTACCACAAGTGTTTTGGTGGCTGCACTTGTACCACCACAAGTGTTCTGGTGGCAGCATTTGTTGTACTACAAGTGTTCTGGTGGCTGCATTTGTTGTACCACAAGGGTTATGGTAGCTGCACTTGTTGTACCAAAAGTGTTACGGTAGCTGCAATTGTTGTAACACAGGTGTTCTGGAGGCTGCACTTGTTGTACCACCACAGTGTTCCGGTAGCTGCACTTGTTAAACCACAAGTGTTCTGGTGGCTGCAATTGTTGTACCACAAGTGTTCTGGTGGCTGCACTTGTTGTACCACAAGTGTTCTGGTGGCTGCACTTGTACCACCGCAAGTGCTCTGGAGGCTACACCTGTTGTTCCAAAAGTGTTTTGGTGGCTGTACTTATACCACCGCAAGTGCTCTGGAGGCTACATTTGTTGTTCCACAAGTGTTCTAGTTGCTGCACTTGTTGTACCAACACAATGTTCTGGTGACTGCACTTGTTGTACCACCACAGCGTTCTGGTTGCTGCTCTTGTTGTACCACCACAGTGTTCTGGTAGCTGCACTTGTTGTTCCACCACAGTGTTCCGGTTGCTGCACTTGCTGTACCACAAGTGTTCTGGTTGCTGCACTTTTTGCACCACCACAGTGTTCTAGTTGCTGCACTTGTTGTACCACCACAGTGTTCTGGTGGCTGCACTTGTTGTACCACCACAGTGTTCTGGTGGCTGCACTTGTTATACCACCACAGTGTTCTGGTGGCTGCACTTGTTGTACCACCAGTGTTCTGGTAGCTGCACTTGTTGTACCACAAGTGTTCTGGTGGCTGCACTTGTACCACCACAAGTGTTCTGGTGGCTGCACTTGTACCACCACAAGTGTTCTGGTGGCTGCACTTGTTGTACCACAAGTGTTCTGGTGGCTGCACTTGTACCACCACAAGTGTTCTGGTGGCTGCACTTGTTGTACCACAAGTGTTATGGTAGCTGCACTTGCTGTGCCACAAGTGTTAAGGTAGCTGCACTTGTTGTACCACAAGTGTTATGGTAGCTGCAATTGTTGTACCACAGGTGTTCTGGTGGCTGCACTTGTTGTACCACAAGTGTTTTGGTGGCTGCACTTGTACCACCACAAGTGTTCTGGTGGCTGCATTTGTTGTAATACAAGTGTTCTGGTGGCTGCATTTGTTGTACCACAAGGGTTATGGTAGCTGCACTTGTTGTACCAAAAGTGTTACGGTAGCTGCAATTGTTGTAACACAGGTGTTCCGGTAGCTGCACTTGTTAAACCACAAGTGTTCTGGTGGCTGCAATTGTTGTACCACAAGTGTTCTAGTGGCTGCACTTGTTGTACCACAAGTGTTCTGGTGGCTGCACTTGTACCACCGCAAGTGCTCTGGAGGCTACACCTGTTGTTCCAAAAGTGTTTTGGTGGCTGTACTTATACCACCGCAAGTGCTCTGGAGGCTACATTTGTTGTTCCACAAGTGTTCTAGTTGCTGCACTTGTTGTACCACCACAATGTTCTGGTGGCTGCACTTGTTATACCACCACAGTGTTCTGGTGGCTGCACTTGTTATACCACCACAGTGTTCTGGTAGCTGCACTTGTTGTACCACCACAGTGTTCTGGTGGCTGCACTTGTTGTACCACCACAGTGTTCTGGTGGCTGCACTTTTTGCACCACCACAGTGTTCTAGTTGCTGCGCTTGTTGTACCACCACAGTGTTCTGGTGGCTGCACTTGTTGTACCACCACAGTGTTCTGGTGGCTGCACTTGTTATACCACCACAGTGTTCTGGTGGCTGCACTTGTTGTACCACCACAGTGTTCTGGTAGCTGCACTTGTTGTACCACCACAGTGTTCTGGTAGCTGCACTTGTTGTACCACCACAGTGTTCTGGTGGCTGCACTTGTTGTACCACCACAGTGTTCTGGTAGCTGCACTTGTTGTACCACCACAGTGTTCTGGTAGCTGCACTTGTTGTACCACCACAGTGTTCTGGTAGCTGCACTTGTTCTGCCACCACAGTGTTCTGGTAGCTGCACTTGTTGTACCACCACAGTACTCTAGTGGCTGCACTTGTTGTACCACTACAGTGCTCTAGTGGTTGCACTTGTTGTACCACGACAGTGCTCTTGTGGCTGCACTTGTTGTACCACCACAGTGTTCTGGGGGCTGCACTTGTACCACCACAGTGCTCTTGTGGCTGCACTTGTTGTACCACGAGAGTGCTCTTGTGGCTGCACTTGTTGTACCACCACAGTGTTCTGGCGGCTGCACTTGTACCACCACAGTGCTCTAGTGGCTGCACTTGTTGTACCACCACAGTGTTCTGGCAGCTGCATTTGTTGTACCACCACAGTGTTTTGGTGGCTGCACTTGTACCACCACAGTGCTCTAGTGGCTGCACTTGTTGTACCACCACAGTGCTCTAGTGGCTGCACATGTTGTACCACCACAGTGTTTTGGCGGCTGCACTTGTACCACCACAGTGCTCTAGTGGCTGCACTTGTTGTACCACCACAGTGCTCTAGTGGCTGCACTTGTTGTACCACCACAGTGCTCTAGTGGCTGCACTTGTTGTACCACCACAGTGTTCTGGTAGCTGCACTTGTTGTACCACCACAGTGTTCTGGTAGCTGCACTTGTTATACCACCACAGTGTTCTGGTAGCTGCACTTGTTATACCACCACAGTGTTCTGGTGGCTGCACTTGCTATACCACCACAGTGTTCTGGTAGCTGCACTTGTTATACCACCACAGTGTTCTGGTGGCTGCACTTGTTATACCACCACAGTGTTCTGGTCGCTGCACTTGTTATACCACCACAGTTTTCTGGTGGCTGCACTAGTTATACCACCACAGTGTTCTGGTGGCTGCACTTGTTATACCACCACAGTGTTCTGGTGGCTGCACTTGTTATACCACCACAGTGTTCTGGTAGCTGCACTTATTATACCACCACAGTGTTCTGGTGGCTGCACTTGTTATACCACCACAGTGTTCTGGTGGCTGCACTTGTTATACCACCACAGTTTTCTGGTGGCTGCACTTGTTATACCACCACAGTGTTCTGGTGGCTGCACTTGTTATACCACCACAGTGTTCTGGTGGCTGCACTTGTTATACCACCACAGTGTTCTGGCGGCTGCACTTGTTGTACCACCACAGTGTTTTGGCGGCTGCACTTGTTGTACCACCACAGTGTTTTGGCGGCTGCACTTGTTATACCACCACAGTGCTCTAGTGGCTGCACTTGTACCACCACAGTGCTCTAGTGGCTGCACTTGTTGTACCACCACAGTGCTCTAGTGGCTGCACTTGTTGTACCACCACAGTGTTCTGGTAGCTGCACTTGTTGTACCACCACAGTGTTCTGGTGGCTGCACTTGTTGTACCACCACAGTGTTCTGGTAGCTGCACTTGTTGTACCACCACAGTGTTCTGGTAGCTGCACTTGTTGTACCACCACAGTGTTCTGGTAGCTGCACTTGTTGTGCCACCACAGTGTTCTGGTAGCTGCACTTGCTGTACCACCACAGTACTCTAGTGGCTGCACTTGTTGTACCACTACAGTGCTCTAGTGGTTGCACTTGTTGTACCACGACAGTGCTCTTGTGGCTGCACTTGTTGTACCACCACAGTGTACTGTGGGCTGCACTTGTACCACCACAGTGCTCTTGTGGCTGCACTTGTTGTACCACGACAGTGCTCTTTTGGCTGCACTTGATGTACCACCACAGTGTTCTGGCGGCTGCACTTGTACCACCACAGTGCTCTAGTGGCTGCACTTGTTGTACCACCATAGTGTTCTGGCGGCTGCAATTGTTGTACCACCACAGTGTTTTGGCGGCTGCACTTGTACCACCACAGTGCTCTAGTGGCTGCACTTGTTGTACCACCACAGTGCTCTAGTGGCTGCACTTGTTGTACCACCACAGTGCTCTAGTGGCTGCACTTGTTGTACCACCACAGCGTTCTGGTAGCTGCACTTGTTGTACCACCACAGTGTTCTGGTGGCTGCACTTGTTTTACCACAACAGTGTTCTGGTAGCTGCACTTGTTGTACCACCACAGTGTTCTGGTAGCTGCACTTGTTGTACCACCACAGTGTTCTGGTAGCTGCACTTGTTGTGCCACCACAGTGTTCTGGTAGCTGCACTTGCTGTACCACCACAGTACTCTAGTGGCTACACTTGTTGTACCACTACAGTGCTCTAGCGGTTGCACTTGTTGTACCACGACAGTGCTCTTGTGGCTGCACTTGTTGTACCACCACAGTGTTCTGGGGGCTGCACTTGTACCACCACAGTGCTCTTGTGGCTGCACTTGTTGTACCACGACAGTGCTCTTGTGGCTGCACTTGATGTACCACCACAGTGTTCTGGCGGCTGAACTTGTACCACCACAGTGCTCTAGTGGCTGCACTTGTTGTACCACCACAGTGTTCTGGCGGCTGCATTTGTTGTACCACCACAGTGTTTTGGCGGCTGCACTTGTACCACCACAGTGCTCTAGTGGCTGCACTTGTTGTACCACCACAGTGTTCTGGTAGCTGCACTTGTTGTACCACCACAGTGTTCTGGTAGCTGCACTTGTTATACCACCACAGTGTTCTGGTAGCTGCACTTGTTATACCACCACAGTGTTCTGGTAGCTGCACTTGTTATACCACCACAGTGTTCTGGTGGCTGCACTTGTTATACCACCACAGTGTTCTGGTAGCTGCACTTGTTATACCACCACAGTGTTCTGGTAGCTGCACTTGTTATACCACCACAGTGTTCTGGTAGCTGCACTTGTTATACCACCACAGTGTTCTGGTAGCTGCACTTGTTATACCACCACAGTGTTCTGGTGGCTGCACTTGTTATACCACCACAGTGTTCTGGTAGCTGCACTTGTTATACCACCACAGTGTTCTGGTAGCTGCACTTGTTATACCACCACAGTGTTCTGGTAGCTGCACTTGTTATACCACCACAGTGTTCTGGTGGCTGCACTTGTTATACCACCACAGTTTTCTGGTGGCTGCACTTGTTATACCACCACAGTGTTCTGGTGGCTGCACTTGTTATACCACCACAGTGTTCTGGTGGCTGCACTTATTATACCACCACAGTGTTCTGGTAGCTGCACTTATTATACCACCACAGTGTTCTGGTGGCTGCACTTGTTATACCACCACAGTGTTCTGGTGGCTGCACTTGTTATACCACCACAGTGTTCTGGTGGCTGCACTTGTTATACCACCACAGTGTTCTGGTGGCTGCACTTGTTATACCACCACAGTGTTCTGGTGGCTGCACTTGTTATACCACCACAGTGTTCTGGTAGCTGCACTTGTTGTACCACCACAGTGTTTTGGCGGCTGCACTTGTTGTACCACCACAGTGTTTTGGCGGCTGCACTTGTTGTACCACCACAGTGTTTTGGCGGCTGCACTTGTACCACCACAGTGCTCTAGTGGCTGCACTTGTTGTACCACCACAGTGCTCTAGTGGCTGCACTTGTTGTACCACCACAGTGCTCTAGTGGCTGCACTTGTTGTACCACCACAGTGTTCTGGTAGCTGCACTTGTTGTACCACCACAGTGTTCTGGTAGCTGCACTTGTTGTACCACCACAGTGTTCTGGTAGCTGCACTTGTTATACCACCACAGTGTTCTGGTGGCTGCACTTGTTATACCACCCCAGTGTTCTGGTAGCTGCACTTATACCACCACAGTGTTCTGGTGGCTGCACTTGTTATATCACCACAGTGTTCTGGTGGCTGCACTTGTTATACCACCACAGTTTTCTGGTGGCTGCACTTGTTATACCACCACAGTGTTCTGGTGGCTGCACTTGTTATACCACCACAGTGTTCTGGTGGCTGCACTTGTTATACCACCACAGTGTTCTGGCGGCTGCACTTGTTGTACCACCACAGTGTTTTGGCGGCTGCACTTGTTGTACCACCACAGTGTTTTGGCGGCTGCACTTGTTGTACCACCACAGTGTTCTGGTAGCTGCACTTGTTCTGCCACCACAGTGTTCTGGTAGCTGCACTTGTTGTACCACCACAGTGTTCTGGTGGCTGCACTTGTTGTACCACCACAGTGTTCTGGTAGCTGCATTTGTTGTACCACCACAGTGTTCTGGTAGCTGCACTTGTTGTACCACCACAGTGTTCTGGTAGCTGCACTTGTTCTGCCACCACAGTGTTCTGGTAGCTGCACTTGTTGTACCACCACAGTGCTCTAGTGGCTGCACTTGTTGTACCACCACAGTGTTCTGGCGGCTGCATTTGTTGTACCACCACAGTGTTTTGGCGGCTGCACTTGTACCACCACAGTGCTCTAGTGGCTGCACTTGTTGTACCACCACAGTGCTCTAGTGGCTGCACTTGTTGTACCACCACAGTGCTCTAGTGGCTGCACTTGTTGTACCACCACAGTGTTCTGGTAGCTGCACTTGTTGTACCACCACAGTGTTCTGGTAGCTGCACTTGTTATACCACCACAGTGTTCTGGTAGCTGCACTTGTTATACCACCACAGTGTTCTGGTGGCTGCACTTGTTATACCACCACAGTGTTCTGGTGGCTGCACTTGTTATACCACCACAGTGTTCTGGTGGCTGCACTTGTTATACCACCACAGTGTTCTGGTGGCTGCACTTGTTATACCACCACAGTGTTCTGGTGGCTGCACTTGTTATACCACCACAGTGTTCTGGTGGCTGCACTTGTTATACCACCACAGTGTTCTGGTAGCTGCACTTGTTATACCACCACAGTGTTCTGGTGGCTGCACTTGTTATACCACCACAGTGTTCTGGTGGCTGCACTTGTTATACCACCACAGTGTTCTGGTGGCTGCACTTGTTATACCACCACAGTGTTCTGGTGGCTGCACTTGTTATACCACCACAGTGTTCTGGTGGCTGCACTTGTTATACCACCACAGTGTTCTGGTGGCTGCACTTGTTATACCACCACAGTGTTCTGGCGGCTGCACTTGTTGTACCACCACAGTGTTTTGGCGGCTGCACTTGTTGTACCACCACAGTGTTTTGGCGGCTGCACTTGTTATACCACCACAGTGCTCTAGTGGCTGCACTTGTTGTACCACCACAGTGCTCTAGTGGCTGCACTTGTTGTACCACCACAGTGCTCTAGTGGCTGCACTTGTTGTACCACCACAGTGTTCTGGTAGCTGCACTTGTTGTACCACCACAGTGTTCTGGTGGCTGCACTTGTTGTACCACCACAGTGTTCTGGTAGCTGCACTTGTTGTACCACCACAGTGTTCTGGTAGCTGCAATTGTTGTACCACCACAGTGTTCTGGTAGCTGCACATGTTGTGCCACCACAGTGTTCTGGTAGCTGCACTTGCTTTACCACCACAGTACTCTAGTGGCTGCACTTGTTGTACCACTACAGTGCTCTAGTGGTTGCACTTGTTGTACCACGACAGTGCTCTTGTGGCTGCACTTGTTGTACCACCACAGTGTTCTGGACTTGATGTACCACCACAGTGTTCTGGCGGCTGCACTTGTACCACCACAGTGCTCTAGTGGCTGCACTTGTTGTACCACCATAGTGTTATGGCGGCTGCAATTGTTGTACCACCACAGTGTTTTGGCGGCTGCACTTGTTTTACCACAACAGTGTTCTGGTAGCTGCACTTGTTGTACCACCACAGTGTTCTGGTAGCTGCACTTGTTGTACCACCACAGTGTTCTGGTAGCTGCACTTGTTGTGCCACCACAGTGTTCTGGTAGCTGCACTTGCTGTACCAACACAGTACTCTAGTGGCTGCACTTGTTGTACCACTACAGTGCTCTAACGGTTGCACTTGTTGTACCACGACAGTGCTCTTGTGGCTGCACTTGTTGTACCACCACAGTGTTCTGGGGGCTGCACTTGTACCACCACAGTGCTCTTGTGGCTGCACTTGTTGTATCACGACAGTGCTCTTGTGGCTGCACTTGTTGTACCACCACAGTGTTCTGGCGGCTGCACTTGTACCACCACAGTGCTCTAGTGGCTGCACTTGTTGTACCACCACAGTGCTCTAGTGGCTGCACTTGTTGTACCACCACAGTGCTCTAGTGGCTGCACTTGTTGTACCACCACAGTGTTCTGGTAGCTGCACTTGTTATACCACCACAGTGTTCTGGTAGCTGCACTTGTTATACCACCACAGTGTTCTGGTAGCTGCACTTGTTATACCACCACAGTGTTCTGGTGGCTGCACTTGTTATACCACCACAGTGTTCTGGTAGCTGCACTTGTTATACCACCACAGTGTTCTGGTGGCTGCACTTGTTATACCACCACAGTGTTCTGGTGGCTGCACTTGTTATACCACCACAGTGTTCTGGTGGCTGCACTTGTTATACCACCACAGTGTTCTGGTGGCTGCACTTGTTATACCACCACAGTGTTCTGGTGGCTGCACTTGTTATACCACCACAGTGTTCTGGTAGCTGCACTTGTTATACCACCACAGTGTTCTGGTGGCTGCACTTGTTATACCACCACAGTGTTCTGGTGGCTGCACTTGTTATACCACCACAGTGTTCTGGTGGCTGCACTTGTTATACCACCACAGTGTTCTGGTGGCTGCACTTGTTATACCACCACAGTGTTCTGGTGGCTGCACTTGTTATACCACCACAGTGCTCTAGTGGCTGCACTTGTTGTACCACCACAGTGTTCTGGCGGCTGCATTTGTTGTACCACCACAGTGTTTTGGCGGCTGCACTTGTTATACCACCACAGTGCTCTAGTGGCTGCACTTGTTGTACCACCACAGTGCTCTAGTGGCTGCACTTGTTGTACCACCACAGTGCTCTAGTGGCTGCACTTGTTGTACCACCACAGTGTTCTGGTAGCTGCACTTGTTGTACCACCACAGTGTTCTGGTGGCTGCACTTGTTGTACCACCACAGTGTTCTGGTAGCTGCACTTGTTGTACCACCACAGTGTTCTGGTGGCTGCACTTGTTGTACCACCACAGTGTTCTGGTAGCTGCACTTGTTGTACCACCACAGTGTTCTGGTAGCTGCACTTGCTGTACCACCACAGTACTCTAGTGGCTGCACTTGTTGTAAGTGGCTGCACTTGTTGTACCACCATAGTGTTCTGGCGGCTGCAATTGTTGTACCACCACAGTGTTTTGGCGGCTGCACTTGTACCACCACAGTGCTCTAGTGGCTGCACTTGTTGTACCACCACAGTGCTCTAGTGGCTGCACTTGTTGTACCACCACAGTGCTCTAGTGGCTGCACTTGTTGTACCACCACAGTGTTCTGGTAGCTGCACTTGTTGTACCACCACAGTGTTCTGGTGGCTGCACTTGTTTTACCACCACAGTGTTCTGGTAGCTGCACTTGTTGTACCACCACAGTGTTCTGGTAGCTGCACTTGTTGTACCACCACAGTGTTCTGGTAGCTGCACTTGTTGTGCCACCACAGTGTTCTGGTAGCTGCACTTGCTGTACCACCACAGTACTCTAGTGGCTACACTTGTTGTACCACTACAGTGCTCTAGCGGTTGCACTTGTTGTACCACGACAGTGCTCTTGTGGCTGCACTTGTTGTACCACCACATGGCTGCACTTGTTGTACCACCACAGTGTTCTGGTGGCTGCACTTGTTGTACCACCACAGTGTTCTGGTGGCTGCACTTGTTATACCACCACAGTGTTCTGGTAGCTGCACTTGTTATACCACCACAGTGTTCTGGTAGCTGCACTTGTTATACCACCACAGTGTTCTGGTGGCTGCACTTGTTATACCACCACAGTGTTCTGGTGGCTGCACTTGTTATACCACCACAGTGTTCTGGTAGCTGCACTTGTTATACCACCACAGTGTTCTGGTGGCTGCACTTGTTATACCACCACAGTGTTCTGGTGGCTGCACTTGTTATACCACCACAGTGTTCTGGTGGCTGCACTTGTTATACCACCACAGTGTTCTGGTGGCTGCACTTGTTATACCACCACAGTGTTCTGGTGGCTGCACTTGTTATACCACCACAGTGTTCTGGTGGCTGCACTTGTTATACCACCACAGTGTTCTGGTGGCTGCACTTGTTATACCACCACAGTGTTCTGGTGGCTGCACTTGTTATACCACCACAGTGTTCTGGTGGCTGCACTTGTTATACCACCACAGTGTTCTGGTGGCTGCACTTGTTATACCACCACAGTGTTCTGGTGGCTGCACTTGTTATACCACCACAGTGTTCTGGTGGCTGCACTTGTTATACCACCACAGTGTTCTGGTGGCTGCACTTGTTATACCACCACAGTGTTCTGGTGGCTGCACTTGTTATACCACCACAGTGTTCTGGTGGCTGCACTTGTTATACCACCACAGTGTTCTGGTGGCTGCACTTGTTGTACCACCACAGTGTTCTGGTGGCTGCACTTGTTGTACCACCACAGTGTTCTGGTGGCTGCACTTGTTGTTCTGGTAGCTGCACTTGTTGTACCACCACAGTGTTCTGGTGGCTGCACTTGTTATACCACCACAGTGTTCTGGTAGCTGCACTTGTTGTACCACCACAGTGTTCTGGTAGCTGCACTTGTTGTACCACCACAGTGTTCTGGTGGCTGCACTTGTTATACCACCACAGTGTTCTGGTGGCTGCACTTGTTATACCACCACAGTGTTCTGGTGGCTGCACTTGTTATACCACCACAGTGTTCTGGTGGCTGCACTTGTTATACCACCACAGTGTTCTGGTGGCTGCACTTGTTATACCACCACAGTGTTCTGGTGGCTGCACTTGTTATACCACCACAGTGTTCTGGTGGCTGCACTTGTTATACCACCACAGTGTTCTGGTGGCTGCACTTGTTGTACCACCACAGTGTTCTGGTGGCTGCACTTGTTGTACCACCACAGTGTTCTGGTGGCTGCACTTGTTGTACCACCACAGTGTTCTGGTGGCTGCACTTGTTGTACCACCACAGTGTTCTGGTGGCTGCACTTGTTGTACCACCACAGTGTTCTGGTGGCTGCACTTGTTATACCACCACAGTGTTCTGGTGGCTGCACTTGTTATACCACCACAGTGTTCTGGTGGCTGCACTTGTTATACCACCACAGTGTTCTGGTAGCTGCACTTGTTATACCACCACAGTGTTCTGGTGGCTGCACTTGTTATACCACCACAGTGTTCTGGTGGCTGCACTTGTTATACCACCACAGTGTTCTGGTGGCTGCACTTGTTATACCACCACAGTGTTCTGGTGGCTGCACTTGTTATACCACCACAGTGTTCTGGTAGCTGCACTTGTTATACCACCACAGTGTTCTGGTGGCTGCACTTGTTATACCACCACAGTGTTCTGGTGGCTGCACTTGTTATACCACCACAGTGTTCTGGTGGCTGCACTTGTTATACCACCACAGTGTTCTGGTGGCTGCACTTGTTATACCACCACAGTGTTCTGGTGGCTGCACTTGTTATACCACCACAGTGTTCTGGTGGCTGCACTTGTTATACCACCACAGTGTTCTGGTGGCTGCACTTGTTATACCACCACAGTGTTCTGGTGGCTGCACTTGTTATACCACCACAGTGTTCTGGTGGCTGCACTTGTTATACCACCACAGTGTTCTGGTGGCTGCACTTGTTATACCACCACAGTGTTCTGGTGGCTGCACTTGTTATACCACCACAGTGTTCTGGTGGCTGCACTTGTTATACCACCACAGTGTTCTGGTGGCTGCACTTGTTATACCACCACAGTGTTCTGGTGGCTGCACTTGTTATACCACCACAGTGTTCTGGTGGCTGCACTTGTTATACCACCACAGTGTTCTGGTGGCTGCACTTGTTATACCACCACAGTGTTCTGGTGGCTGCACTTGTTATACCACCACAGTGTTCTGGTGGCTGCACTTGTTATACCACCACAGTGTTCTGGTGGCTGCACTTGTTATACCACCACAGTGTTCTGGTGGCTGCACTTGTTATACCACCACAGTGTTCTGGTGGCTGCACTTGTTATACCACCACAGTGTTCTGGTGGCTGCACTTGTTATACCACCACAGTGTTCTGGTGGCTGCACTTGTTATACCACCACAGTGTTCTGGTGGCTGCACTTGTTATACCACCACAGTGTTCTGGTGGCTGCACTTGTTATACCACCACAGTGTTCTGGTGGCTGCACTTGTTATACCACCACAGTGTTCTGGTGGCTGCACTTGTTATACCACCACAGTGTTCTGGTGGCTGCACTTGTTATACCACCACAGTGTTCTGGTGGCTGCACTTGTTATACCACCACAGTGTTCTGGTGGCTGCACTTGTTATACCACCACAGTGTTCTGGTGCCTGCACTTGTTATACCACCACAGTGTTCTGGTGGCTGCACTTGTTATACCACCACAGTGTTCTGGTGGCTGCACTTGTTATACCACCACAGTGTTCTGGTGGCTGCACTTGTTATACCACCACAGTGTTCTGGTGGCTGCACTTGTTATACCACCACAGTGTTCTGGTGGCTGCACTTGTTATACCACCACAGTGTTCTGGTGGCTGCACTTGTTATACCACCACAGTGTTCTGGTGGCTGCACTTGTTATACCACCACAGTGTTCTGGTGGCTGCACTTGTTATACCACCACAGTGTTCTGGTGGCTGCACTTGTTATACCACCACAGTGTTCTGGTGGCTGCACTTGTTATACCACCACAGTGTTCTGGTGGCTGCACTTGTTATACCACCACAGTGTTCTGGTGGCTGCACTTGTTGTACCACCACAGTGTTCTGCACTTGTTGTACCACCACAGTGTTCTGGTGGCTGCACTTGTTATACCACCACAGTGTTCTGGTGGCTGCACTTGTTATACCACCACAGTGTTCTGGTGGCTGCACTTGTTGTACCACCACAGTGTTCTGGTGGCTGCACTTGTTATACCACCACAGTGTTCTGGTGGCTGTTATACCACCACAGTGTGTTGCACTTGTTATACCACCACAGTGTTCTGGTGGCTGCACTTGTTATACCACCACAGTGTTCTGGTGGCTGCACTTGTTATACCACCACAGTGTTCTGGTGGCTGCACTTGTTATACCACCACAGTGTTCTGGTGGCTGCACTTGTTATACCACCACAGTGTTCTGGTGGCTGCACTTGTTATACCACCACAGTGTTCTGGTGGCTGCACTTGTTATACCACCACAGTGTTCTGGTGGCTGCACTTGTTATACCACCACAGTGTTCTGGTGGCTGCACTTGTTATACCACCACAGTGTTCTGGTGGCTGCACTTGTTATACCACCACAGTGTTCTGGTGGCTGCACTTGTTATACCACCACAGTGTTCTGGTGGCTGCACTTGTTATACCACCACAGTGTTCTGGTGGCTGCACTTGTTATACCACCACAGTGTTCTGGTGGCTGCACTTGTTATACCACCACATTGTTCTGGTGGCTGCACTTGTTATACCACCACAGTGTTCTGGTGGCTGCACTTGTTAAACCACCACAGTGTTCTGGTGGTTGCACTTGTTACACCACCACTGTGTTCTGGTGGCTGCACTTGTTATACCACCACAGTGTTCTGGTGGCTGCACTTGTTATACCACCACAGTGTTCTGGTGGCTGCACTTGTTATACCACCACAGTGTTCTGGTGGCTGCACTTGTTATACCACCACAGTGTTCTGGTGGCTGCACTTGTTATACCACCACAGTGTTCTGGTGGCTGCACTTGTTATACCACCACAGTGTTCTGGTGGCTGCACTTGTTATACCACCACAGTGTTCTGGTGGCTGCACTTGTTATACCACCACAGTGTTCTGGTGGCTGCACTTGTTATACCACCACAGTGTTCTGGTGGCTGCACTTGTTATACCACCACAGTGTTCTGGTGGCTGCACTTGTTATACCACCACAGTGTTCTGGTGGCTGCACTTGTTATACCACCACAGTGTTCTGGTGGCTGCACTTGTTATACCACCACAGTGTTCTGGTGGCTGCACTTGTTATACCACCACAGTGTTCTGGTGGCTGCACTTGTTATACCACCACAGTGTTCTGGTGGCTGCACTTGTTATACCACCACAGTGTTCTGGTGGCTGCACTTGTTATACCACCACAGTGTTCTGGTGGCTGCACTTGTTATACCACCACAGTGTTCTGGTGGCTGCACTTGTTATACCACCACAGTGTTCTGGTGGCTGCACTTGTTATACCACCACAGTGTTCTGGTGGCTGCACTTGTTATACCACCACAGTGTTCTGGTGGCTGCACTTGTTATACCACCACAGTGTTCTGGTGGCTGCACTTGTTATACCACCACAGTGTTCTGGTGGCTGCACTTGTTATACCACCACAGTGTTCTGGTGGCTGCACTAGTTATACCACCACAGTGTTCTGGTGGCTGCACTTGTTATACGAATACAGTGTTCTGGTGGCTGCACTTGTTATACCACCACAGTGTTCTGGTGGCTGCACTTGTTATACCACCACAGTGTTCTGGTGGCTGCACTTGTTATACCACCACAGTGTTCTGGTAGCTGCACTTGTTGTACCACCACAGTGTTCTGGTGGCTGCACTTGTTATACCACCACAGTTTTCTGGTGGCTGCACTTGTTATACCACTACCACTACTTGTTATACCACCACAGTGTTCTGGTGGCTGCACTTGTTATACCACCACAGTGTTCTGGTGGCTGCACTTGTTATACCACCACAGTGTTCTGGTGGCTGCACTTGTTATACCACCACAGTGTTCTGGTGGCTGCACTTGTTATACCACCACAGTGTTCTGGTGGCTGCTCTTGTTATACCACCACAGTGTTCTGGTGGCTGCTCTTGTTATACCACCACAGTGTTCTGGTATACCACCACAGTGTTCTGCTGCACTTGTTATACCACCACAGTGTTCTGGTGGCTGCACTTGTTATACCACCACAGTGTTCTGGTGGCTGCACTTGTTATACCACCACAGTGTTCTGGTGGCTGCACTTGTTATACCACCACAGTGTTCTGGTGGCTGCACTTGTTGTACCACCACCACAGTGTTCTGGTGGCTGCACTTGTTATACCACCACAGTGTTCTGGTGGCTGCACTTGTTATACCACCACAGTGTTCTGGTGGCTGCACTTGTTATACCACCACAGTGTTCTGGTGGCTGCACTTGTTATACCACCACAGTGTTCTGGTGGCTGCACTTGTTATACCACCACAGTGTTCTGGTGGCTGCACTTGTTATACCACCACAGTGTTCTGGTGGCTGCACTTGTTATACCACCACAGTGTTCTGGTGGCTGCACTTGTTATACCACCACAGTGTTCTGGTGGCTGCACTTGTTATACCACCACAGTGTTCTGGTGGCTGCACTTGTTATACCACCACAGTGTTCTGGTGGCTGCACTTGTTATACCACCACAGTGTTCTGGTGGCTGCACTTGTTATACCACCACAGTGTTCTGGTGGCTGCACTTGTTATACCACCACAGTGTTCTGGTGGCTGCACTTGTTATACCACCACAGTGTTCTGGTGGCTGCACTTGTTATACCACCACAGTGTTCTGGTGGCTGCACTTGTTATACCACCACAGTGTTCTGGTGGCTGCACTTGTTCTACCACCACAGTGTTCTGGTGGCTGCACTTGTTATACCACCACAGTGTTCTGGTGGCTGCACTTGTTATACCACCACAGTGTTCTGGTGGCTGCACTTGTTATACCACCACAGTGTTCTGGTGGCTGCACTTGTTATACCACCACAGTGTTCTGGTGGCTGCACTTGTTATACCACCACAGTGTTCTGGTGGCTGCACTTGTTATACCACCACAGTGTTCTGGTGGCTGCACTTGTTATACCACCACAGTGTTCTGGCGGCTGCACTTGTTATACCACCACAGTGTTCTGGCGGCTGCACTTGTTATACCACCACAGTGTTCTGGCGGCTGCACTTGTTATACCACCACAGTGTTCTGGTGGCTGCACTTGTTGTACCACCACAGTGTTCTGGTGGCTGCACTTGTTATACCACCACAGTGTTCTGGTGGCTGCACTTGTTGTACCACCACAGTGTTCTGGTGGCTGCACTTGTTATACCACCACAGTGTTCTGGTGGCTGCACTTGTTATACCACCACAGTGTTCTGGTGGCTGCACTTGTTATACCACCACAGTGTTCTGGTGGCTGCACTTGTTATACCACCACAGTGTTCTGGTGGCTGCACTTGTTATACCACCACAGTGTTCTGGTGGCTGCACTTGTTATACCACCACAGTGTTCTGGTGGCTGCACTTGTTATACCACCACAGTGTTCTGGTGGCTGCACTTGTTATACCACCACAGTGTTCTGGTGGCTGCACTTGTTATACCACCACAGTGTTCTGGTGGCTGCACTTGTTATACCACCACAGTGTTCTGGTGGCTGCACTTGTTATACCACCACAGTGTTCTGGTGGCTGCACTTGTTATACCACCACAGTGTTCTGGTGGCTGCACTTGTTATACCACCACAGTGTTCTGGTGGCTGCACTTGTTATACCACCACAGTGTTCTGGTGGCTGCACTTGTTATACCACCACAGTGTTCTGGTGGCTGCACTTGTTATACCACCACAGTGTTCTGGTGGCTGCACTTGTTATACCACCACAGTGTTCTGGTGGCTGCACTTGTTATACCACCACAGTGTTCTGGTGGCTGCACTTGTTATACCACCACAGTGTTCTGGTGGCTGCACTTGTTATACCACCACAGTGTTCTGGTGGCTGCACTTGTTATACCACCACAGTGTTCTGGTGGCTGCACTTGTTATACCACCACAGTGTTCTGGTGGCTGCACTTGTTATACCACCACAGTGTTCTGGTGGCTGCACTTGTTATACCACCACAGTGTTCTGGTGGCTGCACTTGTTATACCACCACAGTGTTCTGGTGGCTGCACTTGTTATACCACCACAGTGTTCTGGTGGCTGCACTTGTTATACCACCACAGTGTTCTGGTGGCTGCACTTGTTATACCACCACAGTGTTCTGGTGGCTGCACTTGTTATACCACCACAGTGTTCTGGTGGCTGCACTTGTTATACCACCACAGTGTTCTGGTGGCTGCACTTGTTATACCACCACAGTGTTCTGGTGGCTGCACTTGTTATACCACCACAGTGTTCTGGTGGCTGCACTTGTTATACCACCACAGTGTTCTGGTGGCTGCACTTGTTATACCACCACAGTGTTCTGGTGGCTGCACTTGTTATACCACCACAGTGTTCTGGTGGCTGCACTTGTTATACCACCACATTGTTCTGGTGGCTGCACTTGTTGCACTACCACCACAGTGTTCTGGTGGCTGCACTTGTTATACCACCACAGTGTTCTGGTGGCTGCACTTGTTATACCACCACAGTGTTCTGGTGGCTGCACTTGTTATACCACCACAGTGTTCTGGTGGCTGCACTTGTTATACCACCACAGTGTTCTGGTGGCTGCACTTGTTATACCACCACAGTGTTCTGGTGGCTGCACTTGTTATACCACCACAGTGTTCTGGTGGCTGCACTTGTTATACCACCACAGTGTTCTGGTGGCTGCACTTGTTATACCACCACAGTGTTCTGGTGGCTGCACTTGTTATACCACCACAGTGTTCTGGTGGCTGCACTTGTTATACCACCACAGTGTTCTGGTGGCTGCACTTGTTATACCACCACAGTGTTCTGGTGGCTGCACTTGTTATACCACCACAGTGTTCTGGTGGCTGCACTTGTTATACCACCACAGTGTTCTGGTGGCTGCACTTGTTATACCACCACAGTGTTCTGGTGGCTGCACTTGTTATACCACCACAGTGTTCTGGTGGCTGCACTTGTTATACCACCACAGTGTTCTGGTGGCTGCACTTGTTATACCACCACAGTGTTCTGGTGGCTGCACTTGTTATACCACCACAGTGTTCTGGTGGCTGCACTTGTTATACCACCACAGTGTTCTGGTGGCTGCACTTGTTATACCACCACAGTGTTCTGGTGGCTGCACTTGTTATACCACCACAGTGTTCTGGTGGCTGCACTTGTTATACCACCACAGTGTTCTGGTGGCTGCACTTGTTATACCACCACAGTGTTCTGGTGGCTGCACTTGTTATACCACCACAGTGTTCTGGTGGCTGCACTTGTTATACCACCACAGTGTTCTGGTGGCTGCACTTGTTATACCACCACAGTGTTCTGGTGGCTGCACTTGTTATACCACCACAGTGTTCTGGTGGCTGCACTTGTTATACCACCACAGTGTTCTGGTGGCTGCACTTGTTATACCACCACAGTGTTCTGGTGGCTGCACGTGTTATACCACCACAGTGATCTGGTGGCTGCACTTGTTATCCCACCACAGTGTTCTGTAGGCTGCACGTGTTATACCACCACAGTGTTCTGGTGGCTGCACTTGTTATACCACCACAGTGTTCTGGTGGCTGCACTTGTTATACCACCACAGTGTTCTGGTGGCTGCACTTGTTATACCACCACAGTGTTCTGGTGGCTGCACTTGTTATACCACCACAGTGTTCTGGTGGCTGCACTTGTTATACCACCACAGTGTTCTGGTGGCTGCACTTGTTATACCACCACAGTGTTCTGGTGGCTGCACTTGTTATACCACCACAGTGTTCTGGTGGCTGCACTTGTTATACCACCACAGTGTTCTGGTGGCTGCACTTGTTATACCACCACAGTGTTCTGGTGGCTGCACTTGTTATACCACCACAGTGTTCTGGTGGCTGCACTTGTTATACCACCACAGTGTTCTGGTGGCTGCACTTGTTATACCACCACAGTGTTCTGGTGGCTGCACTTGTTATACCACCACAGTGTTCTGGTGGCTGCACTTGTTATACCACCACAGTGTTCTGGTGGCTGCACTTGTTATACCACCACAGTGTTCTGGTGGCTGCACTTGTTATACCACCACAGTGTTCTGGTGGCTGCACTTGTTATACCACCACAGTGTTCTGGTGGCTGCACTTGTTATACCACCACAGTGTTCTGGTGGCTGCACTTGTTATACCACCACAGTGTTCTGGTGGCTGCACTTGTTATACCACCACAGTGTTCTGGTGGCTGCACTTGTTATACCACCACAGTGTTCTGGTGGCTGCACTTGTTATACCACCACAGTGTTCTGGTGGCTGCACTTGTTATACCACCACAGTGTTCTGGTAGCTGCACTTGTTATACCACCACAGTGTTCTGGTGGCTGCACTTGTTATACCACCACAGTGTTCTGGTGGCTGCACTTGTTATACCACCACAGTGTTCTGGTGGCTGCACTTGTTATACCACCACAGTGTTCTGGTGGCTGCACTTGTTATACCACCACAGTGTTCTGGTGGCTGCACTTGTTATACCACCACAGTGTTCTGGTGGCTGCACTTGTTATACCACCACAGTGTTCTGGTGGCTGCACTTGTTATACCACCACAGTGTTCTGGTAGCTGCACTTGTTATACCACCACAGTGTTCTGGTGGCTGCACTTGTTATACCACCACAGTGTTCTGGTGGCTGCACTTGTTATACCACCACAGTGTTCTGGTGGCTGCACTTGTTATACCACCACAGTGTTCTGGTGGCTGCACTTGTTATACCACCACAGTGTTCTGGTGGCTGCACTTGTTATACCACCACAGTGTTCTGGTGGCTGCACTTGTTATACCACCACAGTGTTCTGGTGGCTGCACTTGTTATACCACCACAGTGTTCTGGTGGCTGCACTTGTTATACCACCACAGTGTTCTGGTGGCTGCACTTGTTATACCACCACAGTGTTCTGGTGGCTGCACTTGTTATACCACCACAGTGTTCTGGTGGCTGCACTTGTTATACCACCACAGTGTTCTGGTGGCTGCACTTGTTATACCACCACAGTGTTCTGGTGGCTGCACTTGTTATACCACCACAGTGTTCTGGTGGCTGCACTTGTTATACCACCACAGTGTTCTGGTGGCTGCACTTGTTATACCACCACAGTGTTCTGGTGGCTGCACTAGTTATACCACCACAGTGTTCTGGTGGCTGTTCTGGTGGCTGCACTTGTTATACCACCACAGTGTTCTGGTGGCTGCACTTGTTATACCACCACAGTGTTCTGGTGGCTGCACTTGTTATACCACCACAGTGTTCTGGTGGCTGCACTTGTTATACCACCACAGTGTTCTGGTGGCTGCACTTGTTATACCACCACAGTGTTCTGGTGGCTGCACTTGTTATACCACCACAGTGTTCTGGTGGCTGCACTTGTTGTACCACCACAGTGTTCTGGTGGCTGCACTTGTTATACCACCACAGTGTTCTGGTGGCTGCACTTGTTATACCACCACAGTGTTCTGGTGGCTGCACTTGTTATACCACCACAGTGTTCTGGTAGCTGCACTTGTTATACCACCACAGTGTTCTGGTGGCTGCACTTGTTATACCACCACAGTGTTCTGGTGGCTGCACTTGTTATACCACCACAGTGTTCTGGTGGCTGCACTTGTTATACCACCACAGTGTTCTGGTAGCTGCACTTGTTATACCACCACAGTGTTCTGGTAGCTGCACTTGTTATACCACCACAGTGTTCTGGTAGCTGCACTTGTTATACCACCACAGTGTTCTGGTGGCTGCACTTGTTATACCACCACAGTGTTCTGGTGGCTGCACTTGTACCACCACAGTGTTCTGGTGGCTGCACTTGTTATACCACCACAGTGTTCTGGTGGCTGCACTTGTTATACCACCACAGTGTTCTGGTAGCTGCACTTGTTATACCACCACAGTGTTCTGGTGGCTGCACTTGTTATACCACCACAGTGTTCTGGTGGCTGCACTTGTTATACCACCACAGTGTTCTGGTGGCTGCACTTGTTATACCACCACAGTGTTCTGGTGGCTGCACTTGTTATACCACCACAGTGTTCTGGTGGCTGCACTTGTTATACCACCACAGTGTTCTGGTGGCTGCACTTGTTATACCACCACAGTGTTCTGGTGGCTGCACTTGTTATACCACCACAGTGTTCTGGTGGCTGCACTTGTTATACCACCACAGTGTTCTGGTAGCTGCACTTGTTATACCACCACAGTGTTCTGGTGGCTGCACTTGTTATACCACCACAGTGTTCTGGTAGCTGCACTTGTTATACCACCACAGTGTTCTGGTGGCTGCACTTGTTATACCACCACAGTGTTCTGGTGGCTGCACTTGTTATACCACCACAGTGTTCTGGTAGCTGCACTTGTTATACCACCACAGTGTTCTGGTGGCTGCACTTGTTATACCACCACAGTGTTCTGGTAGCTGCACTTGTTATACCACCACAGTGTTCTGGTAGCTGCACTTGTTATACCACCACAGTGTTCTGGTGGCACTGCACTTGTTATACCACCACAGTGTTCTGGTAGCTGCACTTGTTATACCACCACAGTGTTCTGGTGGCTGCACTTGTTATACCACCACAGTGTTCTGGTAGCTGCACTTGTTATACCACCACAGTGTTCTGGTAGCTGCACTTGTTATACCACCACAGTGTTCTGGTAGCTGCACTTGTTATACCACCACAGTGTTCTGGTAGCTGCACTTGTTATACCACCACAGTGTTCTGGTAGCTGCACTTGTTATACCACCACAGTGTTCTGGTAGCTGCACTTGTTATACCACCACAGTGTTCTGGTAGCTGCACTTGTTATACCACCACAGTGTTCTGGTGGCTGCACTTGTTATACCACCACAGTGTTCTGGTAGCTGCACTTGTTATACCACCACAGTGTTCTGGTAGCTGCACTTGTTATACCACCACAGTGTTCTGGTAGCTGCACTTGCTATACCACCACAGTGTTCTGGTAGCTGCACTTGTTATACCACCACAGTGTTCTGGTAGCTGCACTTGTTATACCACCACAGTGTTCTGGTAGCTGCACTTGTTATACCACCACAGTGTTCTGGTAGCTGCACTTGTTATACCACCACAGTGTTCTGGTAGCTGCACTTGTTATACCACCACAGTGTTCTGGTAGCTGCACTTGTTATACCACCACAGTGTTCTGGTGGCTGCACTTGTTACTTACCACCACAGTGTTCTGGTAGCTGCACTTGTTATACCACCACAGTGTTCTGGTAGCTGCACTTGTTATACCACCACAGTGTTCTGGTAGCTGCACTTGTTATACCACCACAGTGTTCTGGTAGCTGCACTTGTTATACCACCACAGTGTTCTGGTAGCTGCACTTGTTATACCACCACAGTGTTCTGGTAGCTGCACTTGTTATACCACCACAGTGTTCTGGTAGCTGCACTTGTTATACCACCACAGTGTTCTGGTAGCTGCACTTGTTATACCACCACAGTGTTCTGGTAGCTGCACTTGTTATACCACCACAGTGTTCTGGTGGCTGCACTTGTTATACCACCACAGTGTTCTGGTAGCTGCACTTGTTATACCACCACAGTGTTCTGGTGGCTGCACTTGTTATACCACCACAGTGTTCTGGTGGCTGCACTTGTTATGCCACCACAGTGTTCTGGTGGCTGCACTTGTTATACCACCACAGTGTTCTGGTAGCTGCACTTGTTATACCACCACAGTGTTCTGGTAGCTGCACTTGTTATACCACCACAGTGTTCTGGTAGCTGCACTTGTTATACCACCACAGTGTTCTGGTAGCTGCACTTGTTATACCACCACAGTGTTCTGGTGGCTGCACTTGTTATACCACCACAGTGTTCTGGTGGCTGCACTTGTTATACCACCACAGTGTTCTGGTGGCTGCACTTGTTATACCACCACAGTGTTCTGGTAGCTGCACTTGTTATACCACCACAGTGTTCTGGTGGCTGCACTTGTTATACCACCACAGTGTTCTGGTAGCTGCACTTGTTATACCACCACAGTGTTCTGGTAGCTGCACTTGTTATACCACCACAGTGTTCTGGTGGCTGCACTTGTTATACCACCACAGTGTTCTGGTAGCTGCACTTGTTATACCACCACAGTGTTCTGGTAGCTGCACTTGTTATACCACCACAGTGTTCTGGTGGCTGCACTTGTTATACCACCACAGTGTTCTGGTAGCTGCACTTGTTATACCACCACAGTGTTCTGGTGGCTGCACTTGTTATACCACCACAGTGTTCTGGTAGCTGCACTTGTTATACCACCACAGTGTTCTGGTAGCTGCACTTGTTATACCACCACAGTGTTCTGGTAGCTGCACTTGTTATACCACCACAGTGTTCTGGTAGCTGCACTTGTTATACCACCACAGTGTTCTGGTAGCTGCACTTGTTATACCACCACAGTGTTCTGGTAGCTGCACTTGTTATACCACCACAGTGTTCTGGTAGCTGCACTTGTTATACCACCACAGTGTTCTGGTAGCTGCACTTGTTATACCACCACAGTGTTCTGGTAGCTGCACTTGTTATACCACCACAGTGTTCTGGTAGCTGCACTTGTTATACCACCACAGTGTTCTGGTAGCTGCACTTGTTATACCACCACAGTGTTCTGGTAGCTGCACTTGTTATGCCACCACAGTGTTCTGGTAGCTGCACTTGTTATACCACCACAGTGTTCTGGTAGCTGCACTTGTTATACCACCACAGTGTTCTGGTAGCTGCACTTGTTATACCACCACAGTGTTCTGGTAGCTGCACTTGTTATACCACCACAGTATACCACCACAGTGTTCTGGTAGCTGCACTTGTTATACCACCACAGTGTTCTGGTGGCTGCACTTGTTATACCACCACAGTGTTCTGGTAGCTGCACTTGTTATACCACCACAGTGTTCTGGTAGCTGCACTTGTTATACCACCACAGTGTTCTGGTAGCTGCACTTGTTATACCACCACAGTGTTCTGGTGGCTGCACTTGTTATACCACCACAGTGTTCTGGTAGCTGCACTTGTTATACCACCACAGTGTTCTGGTAGCTGCACTTGTTATACCACCACAGTGTTCTGGTAGCTGCACTTGTTATACCACCACAGTGTTCTGGTAGCTGCACTTGTTATACCACCACAGTGTTCTGGTAGCTGCACTTGTTATACCACCACAGTGTTCTGGTAGCTGCACTTGTTATACCACCACAGTGTTCTGGTAGCTGCACTTGTTATACCACCACAGTGTTCTGGTAGCTGCACTTGTTATACCACCACAGTGTTCTGGTGGCTGCACTTGTTATACCACCACAGTGTTCTGGTAGCTGCACTTGTTATGCCACCACAGTGTTCTGGTGGCTGCACTTGTTATACCACCATAGTGTTCTGGTAGCTGCACTTGTTATGCCACCACAGTGTTCTGGTGGCTGCACTTGTTATACCACCAAAGTGTTCTGGTAGCTGCACTTGTTATGCCACCACAGTGTTCTGGTGGCTGCACTTGTTATACCACCACAGTGTTCTGGTAGCTGCACTTGTTATACCACCACAGTGTTCTGGTAGCTGCACTTGTTATGCCACCACAGTGTTCTGGTGGCTGCACTTGTTATACCACCATAGTGTTCTGGTAGCTGCACTTGTTATGCCACCACAGTGTTCTGGTGGCTGCACTTGTTATACCACCAAAGTGTTCTGGTAGCTGCACTTGTTATGCCACCACAGTGTTCTGGTGGCTGCACTTGTTATACCACCACAGTGTTCTGGTAGCTGCACTTGTTATACCACCACAGTGTTCTGGTAGCTGCACTTGTTATACCACCACAGTGTTCTGGTGGCTGCACTTGTTATACCACCACAGTGTTCTGGTAGCTGCACTTGTTATACCACCACAGTGTTCTGGTAGCTGCACTTGTTATGCCACCACAGTGTTCTGGTGGCTGCACTTGTTATACCACCACAGTGTTCTGGTAGCTGCACTTGTTATACCACCACAGTGTTCTGGTAGCTGCACTTGTTATACCACCACAGTGTTCTGGTAGCTGCACTTGTTATACCACCACAGTGTTCTGGTAGCTGCACTTGTTATACCACCACAGTGTTCTGGTGGCTGCACTTGTTATACCACCACAGTGTTCTGGTAGCTGCACTTGTTATACCACCACAGTGTTCTGGTGGCTGCACTTGTTATACCACCACAGTGTTCTGGTAGCTGCACTTGTTATACCACCACAGTGTTCTGGTGGCTGCACTTGTTGTACCACCACAGTGTTCTGGTAGCTGCACTTGTTATACCACCACAGTGTTCTGGTGGCTGCACTTGTTATACCACCACAGTGTTCTGGTAGCTGCACTTGTTATACCACCACAGTGTTCTGGTAGCTGCACTTGTTATACCACCACAGTGTTCTGGTAGCTGCACTTGTTATACCACCACAGTGTTCTGGTAGCTGCACTTGTTATACCACCACAGTGTTCTGGTGGCTGCACTTGTTATACCACCACAGTGTTCTGGTGGCTGCACTTGTTATACCACCACAGTGTTCTGGTGGCTGCACTTGTTATACCACCACAGTGTTCTGGTGGCTGCACTTGTTATACCACCACAGTGTTCTGGTGGCTGCACTTGTTATACCACCACAGTGTTCTGGTGGCTGCACTTGTTATACCACCACAGTGTTCTGGTGGCTGCACTTGTTATACCACCACAGTGTTCTGGTGGCTGCACTTGTTATACCACCACAGTGTTCTGGTAGCTGCACTTGTTATACCACCACAGTGTTCTGGTGGCTGCACTTGTTATACCACCACAGTGTTCTGGTAGCTGCACTTGTTATACCACCACAGTGTTCTGGTAGCTGCACTTGTTATACCACCACAGTGTTCTGGTAGCTGCACTTGTTATACCACCACAGTGTTCTGGTGGCTGCACTTGTTATACCACCACAGTGTTCTGGTGGCTGCACTTGTTATACCACCACAGTGTTCTGGTAGCTGCACTTGTTATACCACCACAGTGTTCTGGTGGCTGCACTTGTTATACCACCACAGTGTTCTGGTGGCTGCACTTGTTATACCACCACAGTGTTCTGGTGGCTGCACTTGTTATACCACCACAGTGTTCTGGTGGCTGCATTTGTTATACCACCACAGTGTTCTGGTGGCTGCACTTGTTATACCACCACAGTGTTCTGGTGGCTGCACTTGTTATACCACCACAGTGTTCTGGTGGCTGCACTTGTTATACCACCACAGTGTTCTGGTAGCTGCACTTGTTATACCACCACAGTGTTCTGGTGGCTGCACTTGTTATACCACCACAGTGTTCTGGTGGCTGCACTTGTTATACCACCACAGTGTTCTGGTGGCTGCACTTGTTATACCACCACAGTGTTCTGGTGGCTGCACTTGTTATACCACCACAGTGTTCTGGTAGCTGCACTTGTTATACCACCACAGTGTTCTGGTGGCTGCACTTGTTATACCACCACAGTGTTCTGGTGGCTGCACTTGTTATACCACCACAGTGTTCTGGTGGCTGCACTTGTTATACCACCACAGTGTTCTGGTGGCTGCACTTGTTATACCACCACAGTGTTCTGGTGGCTGCACTTGTTATACCACCACAGTGTTCTGGTGGCTGCACTTGTTATACCACCACAGTGTTCTGGTAGCTGCACTTGTTATACCACCACAGTGTTCTGGTAGCTGCACTTGTTATACCACCACAGTGTTCTGGTAGATGCACTTGCACTTGGTTATTGTTATACCACCACAGTGTTCTGGTGGCTGCACTTGTTATACCACCACAGTGTTCTGGTGGCTGCACTTGTTATACCACCACAGTGTTCTGGTAGCTGCACTTGTTATACCACCACAGTGTTCTGGTGGCTGCACTTGTTATACCACCACAGTGTTCTGGTGGCTGCACTTGTTATACCACCACAGTGTTCTGGTAGCTGCACTTGTTATACCACCACAGTGTTCTGGTGGCTGCACTTGTTATACCACAACAGTGTTCTGGTGGCTGCACTTGTTATACCACCACAGTGTTCTGGTGGCTGCACTTGTTATACCACCACAGTGTTCTGGTGGCTGCACTTGTTATACCACCACAGTGTTCTAGTGGCTGCACTTGTTATACCACCACAGTGTTCTGGTGGCTGCACTTGTTATACCACCACAGTGTTCTGGTAGCTGCACTTGTTATACCACCACAGTGTTCTGGTGGCTGCACTTGTTATACCACCACAGTGTTCTGGTAGCTGCACTTGTTATACTACCACAGTGTTCTGGTAGCTGCACTTGTTATACCACCACAGTGTTCTGGTGGCTGCACTTGTTATACCACCACAGTGTTCTGGTGGCTGCACTTGTTATACCACCACAGTGTTCTGGTGGCTGCACTTGTTATACCACCACAGTGTTCTGGTGGCTGCACTTGTTATACCACCACAGTGTTCTGGTGGCTGCACTTGTTATACCACCACAGTGTTCTGGTGGCTGCACTTGTTATACCACCACAGTGTTCTGGTGGCTGCACTTGTTATACCACCACAGTGTTCTGGTGGCTGCACTTGTTATACCACCACAGTGTTCTGGTGGCTGCACTTGTTATACCACCACAGTGTTCTGGTGGCTGCACTTGTTATACCACCACAGTGTTCTGGTAGCTGCACTTGTTATACCACCACAGTGTTCTGGTGGCTGCACTTGTTATACCACCACAGTGTTCTGGTGGCTGCACTTGTTATACCACCACAGTGTTCTGGTGGCTGCACTTGTTATACCACCACAGTGTTCTGGTAGCTGCACTTGTTATACCACCACAGTGTTCTGGTGGCTGCACTTGTTATACCACCACAGTGTTCTGGTAGCTGCACTTGTTATACCACCACAGTGTTCTGGTGGCTGCACTTGTTATACCACCACAGTGTTCTGGTGGCTGCACTTGTTATACCACCACAGTGTTCTGGTGGCTGCACTTGTTATACCACCACAGTGCTCTGGTGGCTGCACTTGTTATACCACCACAGTGTTCTGGTGGCTGCACTTGTTATACCACCACAGTGTTCTGGTGGCTGCAGTTGCCCATTCAGTAACAAGGAAATTATTTATTTGTATTTAATAATAATAGTAATAATAATAATAATAATAATAATAATAATAATAATAATAATAATAATAATAATAATAATAATAATAAAACAATAATAATATTAATAAAAATAATAATAATAGTAACAATACTAATAATAATAATAATAATAATAATAATAATAATAATAATAATTATAATAATAATAATAATAATAATGCTAAACCCGTAAGCGTCACACAAATCCTCTTTATTGGGAGGTATGGCGAGGAAGCATATCTTCAGTTCCTTGGATCAAGAACCTTTCTCCCGTATCAAGGCACCCTTCCTGAAGGTCGCCTTGATAGCGGTGAAGGTCGCCTTGACAGCGGTGAAGGTCGCCTTGATAACGGTGAAGGTCGCCTTGATAACGGCGAAGGTCGCCTTGATAACGGTGAAGGTCACCTTGATAACGGTGAAGGTCACCTTGATAACGGTGAAGGTCGCCTTGATAACGGTGAAGGTCGCGTTGATAACGGTGAAGGTTGCCTTGATAACGGTGAAGGTCACCTTGATAACGGTGAAGGTCGCCTTGATAACGGTGAAGGTCGCCTTGATAACGGTGAAGGTCGCCTTGATAACGGTGAAGGTCACCTTGATAACGGTGAAGGTCGCCTTGATAACGGTGAAGGTCACCTTGATAACGGTGAAGGTCACCTTAATAACGGTGGAGGTCGCCTTGATAACGGTGAAAGTCGCCTTGATAACGGTGAAGGTCGTCTTGATAACGGTGAAGGTCGCCTTGATAACGGTGAAGGTCGCCTTGATAACGGTGAAGGTCACCTTGATAACGGTGAAGGTTGCCTTGATAACGGTGAAGGTCGCATTGATAACGGCGTAGGTCGCCTTGATAACGGTGAAGGTCACTTTGATAACGGTGAAAGTCACTTGATAACGGTGAAGGTCACCTTGATAACGGTGAAGGTCTCCTTGATAACGGTGAAGGTCACCTTGATAACGGTGAAGGTCTCCTTGATAACGGAGAAGGTCGCCTTGATAACGGTGAAGGTCACCTTGATAACGGTGAAGGTCACCTTGATAACGGTGAAGGTCGCCTTGATAACGGTGAAGGTCACCTTGATAACGGTGAAGGTCGCCTTGATAACGGTGAAGGTCACCTTGATAACGGTGAAGGTCACCTTGATAACGGTGAAGGTCGCCTTGATAACGGTGAGGGTCGCCTTGATAACGGTGAAGGTCGCCTTGATAACGGTGAAGGTCACCTTGATAACGGTGAAGGTCACCTTGATAACGGTGAAGGTCGCCTTGATAACGGTGAAGGTCGCCTTGATAACGGTGAAGGTCGCCTTGATAACGGTGAAGGTCACCTTGATAACGGTGAAGGTCGCCTTGATAACGGTGAAGGTCGCCTTGACAACGGTGAAGGTCGCTTTGATAACGGTGAAGGTCACCTTGATAACGGTGAAGGTCGCCTTGATAACGGTGAAGATCACCTTGATAACGGTGAAGGTCACCTTGATAACGGTGAAGGTCGCCTTGATAACGGTGAAAGTCGCCTTGATAACGGTGAAGGTCGCCTTGATAACGGTGAAGGTCGCCTTGATAACGGTGAAGGTCGCCTTGATAACGGTGAAGGTCACCTTGATAACGGGGAAGGTTGCCTTGATAACGGTGAAGGTCGCATTGATAACGGCGGAGGTCGCCTTGATAACGGTGAAGGTCACCTTGATAACGGTGAAAGTCACTTGATAACGGTGAAGGTCACCTTGATAACGGTGAAGGTCTCCTTGATAACGGTGAAGGTCACCTTGATAACGGTGAAGGTCTCCTTGATAACGGAGAAGGTCGCCTTGATAACGGTGAAGGTCACCTTGATAACGGTGAAGGTCACCTTGATAACGGTGAAGGTCACCTTGATAACGGTGAAGGTCGCCTTGATAACGGTGAAGGTCACCTTGATAACGGTGAAGGTCACCTTGATAACGTTGAAGGTCGCCTTGATAACGGTGAAGGTCGCCTTGATAACGGTGAAGGTCGCCTTGATAACGGTGAAGGTCACCTTGATAACGGTGAAGGTCACCTTGATAACGGTGAAGGTCGCCTTGATAACGGTGAAGGTCACCTTGATAACGGTGAAGGTCACCTTGATAACGGTGAAGGTCGCCTTGATAACGGTGAAGGTCACCTTGATAACGGTGAAGGTCACCTTGATAACGGTGAAGGTCACCTTGATAACGGTGAAGGTCGCCTTGATAACGGTGAAGGTCACCTTGATAACGGTGAAGGTCACCTTGATAACGGTGAAGGTCACCTTGATAACGGTGAAGGTCACCTTGATAACGGTGAAGGTCACCTTGATAACGGTGAAGGTCACCTTGATAACGGTGAAGATCACCTTGATAACGGTGAAGGTCACCTTGATAACGGTGAAGGTCACCTTGATAACGGTGAAGGTCACCTTGATAACGGTAAAGGTCACCTTGATAACGGTGAAGGTCACCTTGATAACGGTGAAGGTCACCTTGGTAACGGTGAAGGTCACCTTGATAACGGTGAAGATCACCTTGATAACGGTGAAGGTCACCTTGATAACGGTGAAGGTCACCTTGATAACGGTGAAGGTCACCTTGATAACGGTGAAGGGCTCCTGATCTAAGGAATTAGATTTACAATCCTTTTCCTCTGATCGATGATAATTAACCCATATGACCGAGGCTGGGTGAGACCCCACCTGGTTTAGCGATCCCATTACCATATTATTATTATTATTATTATTATTATTATTATTATTATTATTATTATTATTATTATCATTATTATTATTATTATTATTATTATTATTATTATTATTATTATTATTATTATTATTATTATTATTATTATTAATATTCATTGAAATAACTTCAACAACAACAACAATAAAAAAAAAAGAATAATAATAATAATAATAATTTTCATATCAAGCGGATATATTTTTAATAAATTCTAGGAAATTGGATGTATTGATATTCCTGTATGATCCATCATACAGTAATGTTCCTGTATGATCCATCATACAGTAATGTTCCTGTATGATCCATCATACAGTAATGTTCCTGTATGATCCATCATACAGTAATGTTCCTGTATGATCCATCATACAGTAATGTTCCTGTATGATCCATCATACAGTAATGTTCCTGTATGATCCATCATACAGTAATGTTCCTGTATGATCCATCATACAGTAATGTTCCTGTATGATCCATCATACAGTAATGTTCCTGTATGATCCATCATACAGTAATGTTCCTGTATGATCCATCATACAGTAATGTTCCTGTATGATCCATCATACAGTAATGTTCCTGTATGATCCATCATACAGTAATGTTCCTGTATGATCCATCATACAGTAATGTTCCTGTATGATCCATCATACAGTAATGTTCCTGTATGATCCATCATACAGTAATGTTCCTGTATGATCCATCATACAGTAATGTTCCTGTATGATCCATCATACAGTAATGTTCCTGTATGATCCATCATACAGTAATGTTCCTGTATGATCCATCATACAGTAATATTACTGTATGATCCAACATACAGTAATGTTCCTGTATGATCCATCATACAGTAATGTTCCTGTATGATCCATCATACAGTAATGTTCCTGTATGATCCATCATACAGTAATGTTCCTGTATGATCCATCATACAGTAATGTTCCTGTATGATCCATCATACAGTAATGTTCCTGTATGATCCATCATACAGTAATGTTCCTGTATGATCCATCATACAGTAATGTTCCTGTATGATCCATCATACAGTAATGTTCCTGTATGATCCATCATACAGTAATGTTCCTGTATGATCCATCATACAGTAATGTTCCTGTATGATCCATCATACAGTAATGTTCCTGTATGATCCATCATACAGTAATGTTCCTGTATGATCCATCATACAGTAATGTTCCTGTATGATCCATCATACAGTAATGTTCCTGTATGATCCATCATACAGTAATGTTCCTGTATGATCCATCATACAGTAATGTTCCTGTATGATCCATCATACAGTAATGTTCCTGTATGATCCATCATACAGTAATGTTCCTGTATGATCCATCATACAGTAATGTTCCTGTATGATCCATCATACAGTAATGTTCCTGTATGATCCATCATACAGTAATGTTCCTGTATGATCCATCATACAGTAATGTTCCTGTATGATCCATCATACAGTAATGTTCCTGTATGATCCATCATACAGTAATGTTCCTGTATGATCCATCATACAGTAATGTTCCTGTATGATCCATCATACAGTAATGTTCCTGTATGATCCATCATACAGTAATGTTCCTGTATGATCCATCATACAGTAATGTTCCTGTATGATCCATCATACAGTAATGTTCCTGTATGATCCATCATACAGTAATGTTCCTGTATGATCCATCATACAGTAATGTTCCTGTATGATCCATCATACAGTAATGTTCCTGTATGATCCATCATACAGTAATGTTCCTGTATGATCCATCATACAGTAATGTTCCTGTATGATCCATCATACAGTAATGTTCCTGTATGATCCATCATACAGTAATGTTCCTGTATGATCCATCATACAGTAATGTTCCTGTATGTATGTTCCTGTATGATCCATCATACAGTAATGTTCCTGTATGATCCATCATACAGTAATGTTCCTGTATGATCCATCATACAGTAATGTTCCTGTATGATCCATCATACAGTAATGTTCCTGTATGATCCATCATACAGTAATGTTCCTGTATGATCCATCATACAGTAATGTTCCTGTATGATCCATCATACAGTAATGTTCCTGTATGATCCATCATACAGTAATGTTCCTGTATGATCCATCATACAGTAATGTTCCTGTATGATCCATCATACAGTAATGTTCCTGTATGATCCATCATACAGTAATGTTCCTGTATGATCCATCATACAGTACATGATATATGTTCCTGTATGATCCATCATACAGTAATGTTCCTGTATGATCCATCATACAGTAATGTTCCTGTATGATCCATCATACAGTAATGTTCCTGTATGATCCATCATACAGTAATGTTACTGTATGATCCATCATACAGTAATGTTCCTGTATGATCCATCATACAGTAATGTTCCTGTATGATCCATCATACAGTAATGTTCCTGTATGATCCATCATACAGTAATGTTCCTGTATGATCCATCATACAGTAATGTTCCTGTATGATCCATCATACAGTAATGTTCCTGTATGATCCATCATACAGTAATGTTCCTGTATGATCCATCATACAGTAATGTTCCTGTATGATCCATCATACAGTAATGTTCCTGTATGATCCATCATACAGTAATATTACTGTATGATCCAACATACAGTAATGTTCCTGTATGATCCATCATACAGTAATGTTCCTGTATGATCCATCATACAGTAATGTTCCTGTATGATCCATCATACAGTAATGTTCCTGTATGATCCATCATACAGTAATGTTCCTGTATGATCCATCATACAGTAATGTTCCTGTATGATCCATCATACAGTAATGTTCCTGTATGATCCATCATACAGTAATGTTCCTGTATGATCCATCATACAGTAATGTTCCTGTATGATCCATCATACAGTAATGTTCCTGTATGATCCATCATACAGTAATGTTCCTGTATGATCCATCATACAGTAATATTACTGTATGATCCAACATACAGTAATGTTCCTGTATGATCCATCATACAGTAATGTTCCTGTATGATCCATCATACAGTAATGTTCCTGTATGATCCATCATACAGTAATGTTCCTGTATGATCCATCATACAGTAATATTACTGTATGATCCATCATACAGTAATGTTCCTGTATGATCCATCATACAGTACCTGTATGATAATACAGTTCCTGTATGATCCATCATACAGTAATGTTCCTGTATGATCCATCATACAGTAATGTTCCTGTATGATCCATCATACAGTAATGTTCCTGTATGATCCATCATACAGTAATGTTCCTGTATGATCCATCATACAGTAATATTACTGTATGATCCAACATACAGTAATGTTCCTGTATGATCCATCATACAGTAATGTTCCTGTATGATCCATCATACAGTAATGTTCCTGTATGATCCTTCATACAGTAATGTTCCTGTATGATCCATCATACAGTAATGTTCCTGTATGATCCATCATACAGTAATATTACTGTATGATCCAACATACAGTAATGTTCCTGTATGATCCATCATACAGTAATGTTCCTGTATGATCCATCATACAGTAATGTTCCTGTATGATCCTTCATACAGTAAGGTTCCTGTATGATCCATCATACAGTAATGTTCCTGTATGATCCATCATACAGTAATGTTCCTGTATGATCCATCATACAGTAATGTTCCTGTATGATCCATCATACAGTAATGTTCCTGTATGATCCATCATACAGTAATGTTACTGTATGATCCATCATACAGTAATGTTCCTGTATGATCCATCATACAGTAATGTTACTGTATGATCCAACATACAGTAATGTTCCTGTATGTTCCATCATACAGTAATGTTCCTGTATGATCCATCATACAGTAATGTTCCTGTATGATCTATCATACAGTAATGTTCCTGTATGATCCATCATTCAGCAATGTTCCTGTATGATCCATCATACAGTAATGTTCCTGTATGATCCATCATACAGTAATGTTCCTGTATGATCCATCATACAGTAATGTTCCTGTATGATCCATCATACAGTAATGTTCCTGTAAGATCCATCATGCAGTAATGTTCCTGTATGATCTATCATACAGTAATGTTCCTGTATGATCCATCATACAGAAATGTTCCTGTATGATCCATCATACAGTAATGTTCCTGTATGATCCATCATTCAGTAATGTTCCTGTATGATCCATCATACAGTAATGTTCCTGTATGATCCATCATACAGTAACGTTCCTGTATGATCCATCATACAGTAACGTTCCTGTATGATCCATCATACAGTAATGTTCCTGTATGAAATATCATACAGTAATGTTCCTGTATGATCCATCATACAGTAATATTCCTGTATGATCCATCATACAGTAATGTTCCTGAATGATCTATCATACAGTAATGTTCATGTATGATCCATCATACAGTAATGTTCCTTTATGAAATATCATACAGTAATGTTCCTGTATGATCCATCATACAGTAACGTTCCTGTATGATCCATCATACAGTAATGTTCCTGTATGAAATATCATACAGTAATGTTCCTGTATGATCCATCATACAGTAATGTTCCTGTATGATCCATCATACAGTAATGTTCCTGTATGATCCATCATACAGTAATGTTCCTGTATGATCCATCATACAGTAATGTTCCTGTATGATCCATCATACAGTAATGTTCCTGTATGATCCATCATACAGTAATGTTCCTGTATGATCTATCATACAGTAATGTTCCTGTATGATCCATCATACAGTAATGTTCCTGTATGATCCATCATACAGTAATGTTCCTGTATGATCCATCATACAGTAATGTTCCTGTATGATCTATCATACAGTAATGTTCCTGTATGATCTATCATACAGTAATGTTCCTGTATGATGTATCATACAGTAATGTTCCTGTATGATCCATCATACAGTAATGTTCCAGTATGATCCATCATACAGTAATGTTCCTGTATGATCTATCATACAGCAATGTTCGTGTATGATTCATCATACGGTAGTTTTCCTGTATGATCCATCATACAGTAAAGTTCCTGTATGATCTACCATACAGTAATGTTCCTGTATGATCCATCATACAGTAATGTTCCTGTATGATCCATCATACAGTAATGTTCCTGTATGATCTATCATACAGCAATGTTCGTGTATGATTCATCATACGGTAGTATTCCTGTATGATCCATCATACAGTAATGTTCCTGTATGATCCATCATGCAGTAATGTTCCTGTGTGATCTGTCATACAGTAATGTTCCTGTATGATCCATCATACAGTAATGTTCCTGTATGATCCATCATACAGTAATGTTCCTGTATGATCTATCATACAGTAATGTTCGTGCATGATTCATCAGACGGTAGTATTCCTGTATGATCCATCATACGTTAGTATTCCTGTATGATTCATCATACACTAGTGTTCCTTTAAGATCCATCATACGGTAGTATTCCTGTATGATCCATCATACGCTAGTATTCCTGTATGATCCATCATACACTAGTATTCCTCTATGATCCATCATACGGTAGTATTCCTGTATGATCCATCGTACACTAGTATTCCTGTATGATCCATCATACGCTAGTATTCCTGAATGATCCATCATACGGTAGTATTCCTGTATGATCCATCATACGCTAGTATTCCTGTATGATGCATCATACGCTAGTATTCCTGTATGATCCATCATACGGTAGTATTCCTGTATGATCCATCATACGCTAGTATTCCTGTATGATCCATCATAAGCTAGTATTTCTGTATGATCCATCATACGGTAGTATTCCTGTATGATCCATTATACGCTAGTATTCCTGTATGATCCATCATACGGTAGTATTCCTGTATGATCCATCATACGCTAGTATTCCTGTATAATCCATCATACGGTAGTATTCCTGCATGATCCATCTATACGCTAGTATTCCTGTATGATCCATCATACGGTAGTATCTCTGTATGATCCATCATACGGTAGTATCTCTGTATGATCCATCATACGGTAGTATTCCTGTATGATCCGTCATACGGTAGTATTCCTGTATGATCCATCATACGGTAGTATCTCTGTATGATCCATCATACGGTAGTATTCCTGTATGATCCATCATACGGTAGTATCTCTGTATGATCCATCATACGGTAGTATCTCTGTATGATCCATCATACGGTAGTATCTCTGTATGATCCATCATACGGTAGTATTCCTGTATGATCCATCATACGGTAGTATCTCTGTATGATCCATCATACGGTAGTATCTCTGTATGATCCATCATACGGTAGTATCTCTGTATGATCCATCATACGGTAGTATCTCTGTATGATCCATCATACGGTAGTATTCCTGTATGATCCATCATACGGTAGTATCTTTGTATGATCCATCATACGGTAGTATCTCTGTATGATCCATCATACGGTAGTATTCCCCTTTTGATCCATCATACGGTAGTATCTCTGTATGATCCATCATACGGTAGTATCTCTGTTTGATCCATCATACGGTAGTATCTCTGTATGATCCATCATACGGTAGTATCTCTGTATGATCCATCATACGGTAGTATTCCTGTATGATCCATCATACGGTAGTATCTCTGTATGATCCATCATACGGTAGTATCTCTGTATGATCCATCATACGGTAGTATCTCTGTATGATCCATCATACGGTAGTATCTCTGTATGATCCATCATACGGTAGTATTCCTGTATGATCCATCATACGGTAGTATCTCTGTATGATCCATCATACGGTAGTATTCCCCCTTTGATCCATCATACGGTAGTATCTCTGTATGATCTATCATACGGTAGTATCTCTGTATGATCCATCATACGGTAGTATCTCTGTATGATCCATCATACGGTAGTATCTCTGTATGATCCATCATACGGTAGTATCTCTGTATGATCCATCATACGGTAGTATCTCTGTATGATCCATCATACGCTAGTATTCCTGTATGATCCATCATACGGTAGTATTCCTGTATGATCCATCATACGCTAGTATTCCTGTATGATACATCATACGGTAGTATTCCTGTATGATCCATCATACGCTAGTATTCCTGTATGATCCATCATACGGTAGTATTCCTGTATGATCCATCATACGCTAGTATTCCTGTATGATCCATCATACGGTAGTATTCCTGTATGATCCATCATACGCTAGTATTCCTGTATGATCCATCATACGCTAGTATTCCTGTATGATCCATCATACGGTAGTATTCCTGTATGATCCATCATACGCTAGTATTCCTGTATGATCCATCATACGGTAGTATTCCTGTATGATCCATCATACGCTAGTATTCCTGTATGATCTATCATACGGTAGTATTCCTGTATGATCCATCATACGCTAGTATTCGTGTATGATCCATCATACGCTAGTATTCCTGTATGATCCATCATACGCTAGTATTCCTGTATGATCCATCATACGCTAGTATTCCTGCATGATCCATCATACGGTAGTATTCCTGTATGATCCATCGTACGGTAGTATTCCTGTATGATCCATCATACGGTAGTATTCCTGTATGATCCATCATACGCTAGTATTCCTGTATGATCCATCATACGCTAGTATTCCTGTATGATCCATCATACGGTAGTATTCCTGTATGATCCATCACACGCTAGTATTCCTGTATGATTCATCATACGGTAGTATTCCTGTATGATCCATCATACGGTAGTATTCCTGTATGATCCATCATACGGTAGTATTCCTGTATGATCCATCATACGCTAGTATTCCTGCATGTTCCATCATACGGTAGTATTCCTGTATGATCCATCATACGGTAGTATTCCTGTATGATCCATCATACGCTAGTATTCCTGTATGATCCCTCATACGGTAGTATTCCTGTATGATCCATCATACGGTAGTATCTCTGTATGATCCATCATACGGTCGTATCTCTTTATGATCCATCATACGGTAGTATCTCTGTATGATCCATCATACGGTAGTATCTCTGTATGATCCATCATACGGTAGTATTCCTGTATGATCCATCATACGGTAGTATCTCTGTATGATCCATCATACGGTAGTATCTCTGTATGATCCATCATACGGTAGTATCTCTGTATGATCCATCATACGGTAGTATCTCTGTATGATCCATCATACGCTAGTATTCCTGTATGATCCATCATACGGTAGTATTCCCCCTTTGATCCATCATACGGTAGTATCTCTGTATGATCTATCATACGGTAGTATCTCTGTATGATCCATCATACGGTAGTATCTCTGTATGATCCATAATACGGTAGTATCTCTGTATGATCCATTATACGGTAGTATCTCTGTATGATCCATCATACGCTAGTATTCCTGTATGATCCATCATACGGTAGTATTCCTGTATGATCCATCATACGCTAGTATTCCTGTATGATCCATCATACGGTAGTATTCCTGTATGATCCATCATACGCTAGTATTCCTGTATGATCCATCATACGGTAGTATTCCTGTATGATCCATCATACGCTAGTATTCCTGTATGATCCATCATACGGTAGTATTCCTGTATGATCCATCATACGCTAGTATTCCTGTATGATCCATCATACGCTAGTATTCCTGTATGATCCATCATACGGTAGTATTCCTGTATGATCCATCATACGCTAGTATTCCTGTATGATCCATCATACGCTAGTATTCCTGTATGATCCATCATACGCTAGTATTCCTGTATGATCTATCATACGGTAGTATTCCTGTATGATCCATCATACGCTAATATTCCTGTATGATCCATCATACGGTAGTATTCCTGTATGATCCATCATACGCTAGTATTCCTGTATGATCCATCATACGGTAGTACTCCTGTATGATCCATCATACGCTAGTATTCCTGTATGATCCATCATACGGTAGTACTCCTGTATGATCCATCATACTGTAGTATTCCTGTATGATCCATCATACGGTAGTACTCCTGTATGATCCATCATACGCTAGTATTCCTGTATGATCCATCATACGCTAGTATTCCTGTATGATCCATCATACGGTAGTATTCCTGTATGATCCATCATACGCTAGTATTCCTGTATGATCCATCATACGCTTGTATTCCTGTATGATCCATCATACGCTAGTATTCCTGTATGATCCATCATACGCTAGTATTCCTGTATGATCCATCATACGCTAGTATTCCTGTATGATCCATCATACGCTAGTATTCCTGTATGATCCATCATACGCTAGTATTCCTGCATGATCCATCATACGGTAGTATTCCTGTATGATCCATCGTACGGTAGTATTCCTGTATGATCCATCATACGGTAGTATTCCTGTATGATCCATCATACGCTTGTATTCCTGTATGATCCATCATACGCTAGTATTCCTGTATGATCCATCATACGGTAGTATTCCTGTATGATCCATCATACGCTAGTATTCCTGTATGATCCATCATACGGTAGTATTCCTGTATGATCCATCATACGGAAGTATTCCTGTATGATCCATCATACGGTAGTATTCCTGTATGATCCATCATTCGCTAGTATTCCTGCATGTTCCATCATACGGTAGTATTCCTGTATGATCCATCATACGGTAGTATTCCTGTATGATCCATCATACGCTAGTATTCCTGTATGATCCATCATACGCTAGTATTCCTGTATGATCCATCATACGCTAGTATTCCTGTATGATCCATCATACGCTAGTATTCCTGTATGATCCATCATACGGTAGTATTCCTGTATGATCCATCATACGGTAGTGTTGTTAACGAACTTTGTCGTCTTTATTATCGTGTTCTTGTATCTAACTGCAGTGTATTACACTGTATAGTATTGTATTACATTATATAATATTGTATTACACTATGCATGAATCTAATTGAGCTTAGTGTTGCGTCAGAGTATTGTATTTTGTATTTTGTCTCGCTGAAGTGACTTTCCTAATGGCTGAGGTTGTTGTATTATTGTATTTTTCTGTTGTATGAATACTTCCCACAGCCTCTTCAACCTGCCAGCTACAGTGTGTTATATAAACCTATTGTATCGCATAAATTACTGAATTATACAATATTATGGTTGTATATTGTGGTTGTATATTATGGTTGTATATTATGGTAATATGAGTGATGTATGTTGTATGACGCTTGTATGCAGGTATGACACATACAATGGCCTCATCTTTCACACGCAAGAAGGTGAACACGCACTCTACACCCGCGACCTGCTGGTCGACGAGCACTCTGTACTGCAGTTTGACGTGAGTACCTGGCACTCTCCCTGCATCATCCTCAGCACCTCTCAGTACTTGGCACTCTCCCTGCATCATCCTCAGCACCTCTCAGTACTTGGCACTCTCCCTGCATCATCCTCAGCACCTCTCAGTACTTGGCACTCTCCCTGCATCATCCTCAGCACCTCTCAGTACTTGGCACTCTCCCTGCATCATCCTCAGCACCTCTCAGTACTTGGCACTCTCCCTGCATCATCCTCAGCACCTCTCAGTACTTGGCACTCTCCCTGCATCATCCTCAGCACCTCTCAGTACTTGGCACTCTCCCTGCATCATCCTCAGCACCTCTCAGTACTTGGCACTCTCCCTGCATCATCCTCAGCACCTCTCAGTACTTGGCACTCTCCCTGCATCATCCTCAGCACCTCTCAGTACTTGGCACTCTCCCTGCATGATCCTCAGCACCTCTCAGTACTTGGCACTCTCCCTGCATCATCCTCAGCACCTCTCAGTACTTGGCACTCTCCCTGCATCATCCTCAGCACCTCTCAGTACCTGGCACTCTCCCTGCATCATCCTCAGCACCTCTCAGTACTTGGCACTCTCCCTGCATCATTCTCAGCACCTCTCAGTACCTAGCACTCTCCCTGTATCTTCCTCAGTACCTTGCACTCTCCCTGCATCATCCTTAGCACCTCTCAGTACTTGGCACTCTCCCTGCATCATCCTCAGCACCTCTCAGTATTTGGCACTCTCCCTGCATCATCCTCAGCACCTCTCAGTACTTGGCACTCTCCCTGCATCATTCTCAGCACCTCTCAGTACCTGGCACTTTCCCTGCATCATCCTCAGCACCTCACAGTACTTGGCACTCTCCCTGCATCATTCTCAGCACCTCTCAGTACCTAGCACTCTCCCTGTATCTTCCTCAGCACCTTGCACTCTCCCTGCATCATCCTTAGCACCTCTCAGTACTTGGCACTCTCCCTACATCATTCTCAGCACCTCTCAGCACCTGGCACTCTCCCTGCATCTTCCTCCGTACCTGCCACTCTCCCTGCATCATCCTCAGCACCTCTCAGAACTTGGCACTCTCCCTACATCATCCTCAGCACCTCTCAGTACTTGGCACTCTCCCTGCATCCTCCTCACCACCTCTCAGTACTTGGCACTCTCCCTGCATCATTTTCAGCACCTCTCAGTACCTGGCACTCTCCCTGCATCATCCTCAGTACCTTGCACTCTCCCTGCACCATCCTCAGCACCTCTCAGTACTTGGCACTCTCCCTGCATCATCCTCAGCACCTCTCAGTACTTGGCACTCTCCCTGCATCATCCTCAGCACCTCTCAGTTCTTGGCACTCTCCCTGCATCATCCTCAGCACATGTCAGTACTTGGCACTCTCCCTGCATCATCAGCAGCACCTCTCAGTACTTGGCACTCTCCCTGCATCATCCTCAGCACCTCTCAGTACTTGGCACTCTCCCTGCATCATCCTCAGCACATGTCAGTACTTGGCACACTCCCTGCATCATCAGCAGCACCTCTCAGTACTTGGCACTCTTCCTGCATCATCCTCAGCACCTCTCAGTACTTGGCACTCTCCCTGCATCAACCTCAGCACCTCTCAGTACTTGGCACTCTCCCTGCATCATCCTAAGCTCATGTCAGTACTTGGCACTCTCCCTGCATCATCAGCAGCACCTCTCAGTACTTGGCACTCTCCCTGCATCATCCTCAGCACCTCTCAGTACTTGGCACTCTCCCTGCATCATCCTCAGCACATGTCAGTACTTGGCACACTCCCTGCATCATTAGCAGCACCTCTCAGTACTTGGCACTCTCCCTGCATCATCCTCAGCACCTCTCAGTACTTGGCACTCTCCCTGCATCATTCTCAGCACCTCTCGTTACCTGGCACTCTCCCTGCATCATCCTCAGCACCTCTCAGTACTTGGCACTCTCCCTGCATCATTCTCAGCACCTCTCAGTACCTAGCACTCTATCTGCATCTTCCTCAGTACCTTGCACTCTCCCTGCATCATCCTCAGCACCTCTCAGTACTTGGCACTCTCCCTGCATCATTTTCAGCACCTCTCAGTACCTGGCACTCTCCCTGCATCTTCCTCCGTACCTGGCACTCTCCCTGCATCATCCTCAGCACCTCTCAGTACTTGGCACACTCCCTGCATCACCCTCAGCACCACTCAGTACTTAACACTCTCCCTGCATCATCCTCAGCACCTCTCAGTACTTGGCACTCTCCCTGCATCATTCTCAGTACCTCTCAGTACCTGGTACTCTCCCTGCATCATCCTCAGCACCTCTCAGTACTTGGCACTCTCCCTGCATCATTCTCAGTACCTCTCAGTACCTGGTACTCTCCCTGCATCATCCTCAGCACCTCTCAGTACCTAGCACTCTCCCTGCATCATCCTCAGTACCTTGCACTCTTCCTGCATCATCCTCTGCACCTCATAGTATTTGGCACTCTCCCTGCATCATTCTCAGCGCCTCTCAGTACCTGGCACTCTCCCTGCATCTTCCTCCGTACCTGGCACTCTCCCTGCATCGTCCTCAGCACCTCTCAGTACTTGACACTCTCCCTGCGTCATTCTCAGCGCCTCTCAGTACCTGGCACTCTCCCTGCATCATCCTCAGCATCTCTCAGTACTTGGCACTCTCCCTGCATCATTCTGAGCACCTCTCAGTACCTGGCACTCTCCCTGCATCATCCTCAGTACCTTGCACTCTCCCTGCATCATCCTCAGCACCTCTCAGTACTTTGCACTCTCCCTGCATCATTCTCAGCACCTCTCAGTACCTAGCACTCTCCCTGCATCTTCATCAGTACCTTGCACTCTCCCTGCATCACCCTCAGCACATCTCAGTACGTGGCGGTTTCCCTGCATCTTCCTCTGTACTTGGCACTCTCCCTGCATCATCCTCAGCACCTCTCAGTACTTGGCACTCTCCCTGCACCTTCCTCTCTACCTGGCACTCTCCCTGCATCATTCTCAGCACCTCTCAGTACATGGCACTCTCCCTGCATCATTCTCAGTACCTCTCAGTACCTGGCACTTTCCCTGCATCATCCTCAGCACCTCTCAGTACTTGGCACTCTCCCTGCATCTTTCTCAGCACCTCTCAGTACCTAGCACTCTCCCTGCATCTTCCTCAGTACCTTGCACTCTCACTGCATCATCCTCAGCACCTCATAGTACTTGGCACTCTCCCTGCATCATTCTCAGCGCCTCTCAGTACCTGGCATTCTCCCTGCATCTTCCTCCGTACCTGGCACTCTCCCTGCATCGTCCTCAGCACCTCTCAGTACTTGGCACTCTCCCTGCATCATTCTCAGCGCCTCTCAGTACCTGGCACTCTCCCTGCATCATCCTCAGCATCTCTCAGTACTTGGCACTCTCCCTGCATCATTCTCAGCATCTCTCAGTACTTGGCACTCTCCCTGCATCTTTCTCAGCACCTCTCAGTACCTAGCACTCTCCCTGCATCTTCCTCAGTACCTTGCACTCTCACTGCATCATCCTCAGCACCTCATAGTAATTGGCACTCTCCCTGCATCATTCTCAGCGCCTCTCAGTACCTGGCACTCTCCCTGCATCTTCCTCCGTACCTGGCACTCTCCCTGCATCGTCCTCAGCACCTCTCAGTACTTGGCACTCTCCCTGCATCATCCTCAGCCCCTCTCAGTACTTTGCACTCTCCCTGCATCATTCTCAGCACCTCTCAGTACCTAGCACTCTCCCTGCATCTTCCTCAGTACCTTGCACTCTCCCTGCATCACCCTCAGCACATCTCAGTACGTGGCGCTCTCCCTGCATCTTCCTCAGTACTTGGCACTCTCCCTGCATCATCCTCAGCACCTCTCAGTACCTGGCACTCTCCCTGCACCTTCCTCTCTACCTGGCACTCTCCCTGCATCATCCTCAGCACTTCTCAGTACCTGGCACTCTCCCTGCACCATTCTCAGCACCTCTCAGTACCTGGCACTCTCCCTGCTTCTTCCTCAGTACCACTCTCCCTGCATCATCCTCAGCACCTCTCAGTACTTGGCACTCTCCCTGCATCATCCTCAGTACCTTGCACTCTCCCTGCATCACCCTCAGCACATCTCAGTACGTGGCGCTCTCCCTGCATCTTCCTCAGTACTTGGCACTCTCCCTGCATCATCCTCAGCACCTCTCAGTACCTGGCACTCTCCCTGCACCTTCCTCTCTACCTGGCACTCTCCCTGCATCATCCTCAGCACCTCTCAGTACCTGGCACTCTCCCTGCACCATTCTCAGCACCTCTCAGTACCTGGCACTCTCCCTGCTTCTTCCTCAGTACCACTCTCCCTGCATCATCCTCAGCACCTCTCAGTACTTGGCGCTCTCCCTGCATCTTCCTCAGTACTTGGCACTCTCCCTGCATCATCCTCAGCACTTCTCAGTACCTGGCACTCTCCCTGCACCTTCCTCTCTACCTGGCACTCTCCCTGCATCATCTTCAGCACCTCTCAGTACCTGGCACTCTCCCTGCATCTTCCTCAGTACTTGGCACTCTCCCTGCATCATCCTCAGCACCTCTCAGTACCTGGCACTCTCCGTGCATCTTCCTCAGTACCTGGCACTCTCCCTGCATCATCTTCAGCACCTCTCTGTACCTGGCACTCTCTCTCCATCATCCTCAGCACTTCTCAGTACCTGGCACTATCCCTGCATCTTCTTCAGTACCTGGCACTCTCCCTACATCTTCCTCAGTACCTGGCACTCTCTCTCCATCACCCTCAGCACCTCTCAGTACCTGGCACACTTCCTGCATCATCCTCAGCACCTCTCAGAACTTGGCCCTCTCCATGCATCACCCTCAGCACCTCTCAATACCTGGCACTCTCCCTGCATCATTCTCAGCACCTCTCAGTACCTGGCACCCTCCCTGCATCTTCCTCTGTACCTGGCACTCTCCCTGCATCATCCTCAGCACCTCTCAGTACCTGGCACTCTCCCTGCATAATCCTCAGCACCTCTCAGTACCTGGCACTCTCCCTGCATCACCCTCAGCACCTCTCAATACCTGGCACCCTCCCTGCATCTTCCTCAGTACCTGGCACTCTCCCTACATCACCGTCACCACTACTCAGTATATGGCTCTTTCCCTGCATCGTCGTCAGAACTTCTCAGTGCCAGGCACTCACCCTGTATCATTCTCAGCACCTCTCAGTACCTGGCACACTTCCTGCATCATCCTCAGCGCCTCTCAGAACTTGGCCCTCTCCCTACATCACCCTCAGCACCTCTCAATACCTGGCACTCTCCCTGCATCACCCTCAGCACCTCTCAAACCTGGCACTCTCCCTGCATCATCTTCAGCACCTCTCAGTACCTGGCACTCTTTCTGCATCATCCTCAGCACCTCTCAGTTCCTGGCACTGTCCCTGCATCTTCCTCAGTACCTGGCACTCTCCCTGCATCGCCCTCAGCACCTCTCAGTACTTGATGCTCTACCTGCATCATCCTCAGCACCTCTCAATACCTGGCACTCTCCCTGCATCGTCCTCAGCCCTTCTCAGTGCCAGGCACTCTCCCTGAATCACCCTCAGCACCTCTCAGTACCTGGCACTCTCTCTGCATCATTCTCAGCACTTCTCAGTGCCAGGCACTCTCCCTGTATGATTCTTAGCACATCTTAGTACTTTGCACTCTCCCTGCATCACCCTCAGCACCTCTCAATGTCTGGCACTCTTCCTGCCTCATCTTCAGCACCTCTCAGTATATGGCACTTTCCCTGCATCGTCGTCAGCACTTCTCAGTGCCAGGCACTCTCCCTGTATGATTCTTAGCACCTCTTAGTACTTTGCACTCGCCCTGCATCACCCTCAGCACCTCTCAATGTCTGGCACTCTTCCTGCCTCATCTTCAGCACCTCTCAGTATATGGCACTTTCCCTGCATCGTCGTCAGCACTTCTCAGTGCCAGGCACTCTCCCTGCATCATTATCAGCACCTCTCAGTACCTGGCACACTTCCTGCATCATCCTCAGCATCTCTCAGTACTTGGCACTCTCCCTGCATCTTTCTCAGCACCTCTCAGTACCTAGCACTCTCCCTGCATCTTCCTCAGTACCTTGCACTCTCACTGCATCATCCTCAGCACCTCATAGTAATTGGCACTCTCCCTGCATCATTCTCAGCGCCTCTCAGTACCTGGCACTCTCCCTGCATCTTCCTCCGTACCTGGCACTCTCCCTGCATCGTCCTCAGCACCTCTCAGTACTTGGCACTCTCCCTGCATCATCCTCAGCCCCTCTCAGTACTTTGCACTCTCCCTGCATCATTCTCAGCACCTCTCAGTACCTAGCACTCTCCCTGCATCTTCCTCAGTACCTTGCACTCTCCCTGCATCACCCTCAGCACATCTCAGTACGTGGCGCTCTCCCTGCATCTTCCTCAGTACTTGGCACTCTCCCTGCATCATCCTCAGCACCTCTCAGTACCTGGCACTCTCCCTGCACCTTCCTCTCTACCTGGCACTCTCCCTGCATCATCCTCAGCACCTCTCAGTACCTGGCACTCTCCCTGCACCATTCTCAGCACCTCTCAGTACCTGGCACTCTCCCTGCTTCTTCCTCAGTACCACTCTCCCTGCATCATCCTCAGCACCTCTCAGTACTTGGCACTCTCCCTGCATCATCCTCAGTACCTTGCACTCTCCCTGCATCACCCTCAGCACATCTCAGTACGTGGCGCTCTCCCTGCATCTTCCTCAGTACTTGGCACTCTCCCTGCATCATCCTCAGCACCTCTCAGTACCTGGCACTCTCCCTGCACCTTCCTCTCTACCTGGCACTCTCCCTGCATCATCCTCAGCACCTCTCAGTACCTGGCACTCTCCCTGCACCATTCTCAGCACCTCTCAGTACCTGGCACTCTCCCTGCTTCTTCCTCAGTACCACTCTCCCTGCATCATCCTCAGCACCTCTCAGTACTTGGCGCTCTCCCTGCATCTTCCTCAGTACTTGGCACTCTCCCTGCATCATCCTCAGCACTTCTCAGTACCTGGCACTCTCCCTGCACCTTCCTCTCTACCTGGCACTCTCCCTGCATCATCTTCAGCACCTCTCAGTACCTGGCACTCTCCCTGCATCTTCCTCAGTACTTGGCACTCTCCCTGCATCATCCTCAGCACCTCTCAGTACCTGGCACTCTCCGTGCATCTTCCTCAGTACCTGGCACTCTCCCTGCATCATCTTCAGCACCTCTCTGTACCTGGCACTCTCTCTCCATCATCCTCAGCACTTCTCAGTACCTGGCACTATCCCTGCATCTTCTTCAGTACCTGGCACTCTCCCTACATCTTCCTCAGTACCTGGCACTCTCTCTCCATCACCCTCAGCACCTCTCAGTACCTGGCACACTTCCTGCATCATCCTCAGCACCTCTCAGAACTTGGCCCTCTCCATGCATCACCCTCAGCACCTCTCAATACCTGGCACTCTCCCTGCATCATTCTCAGCACCTCTCAGTACCTGGCACCCTCCCTGCATCTTCCTCTGTACCTGGCACTCTCCCTGCATCATCCTCAGCACCTCTCAGTACCTGGCACTCTCCCTGCATAATCCTCAGCACCTCTCAGTACCTGGCACTCTCCCTGCATCACCCTCAGCACCTCTCAATACCTGGCACCCTCCCTGCATCTTCCTCAGTACCTGGCACTCTCCCTACATCACCGTCACCACTACTCAGTATATGGCTCTTTCCGTGCATCGTCGTCAGAACTTCTCAGTGCCAGGCACTCACCCTGTATCATTCTCAGCACCTCTCAGTACCTGGCACACTTCCTGCATCATCCTCAGCGCCTCTCAGAACTTGGCCCTCTCCCTACATCACCCTCAGCACCTCTCAATACCTGGCACTCTCCCTGCATCACCCTCAGCACCTCTCAAACCTGGCACTCTCCCTGCATCATCTTCAGCACCTCTCAGTACCTGGCACTCTCCCTGCATCATCCTCAGCACCTCTCAGTTCCTGGCACTGTCCCTGCATCTTCCTCAGTACCTGGCACTCTCCCTGCATCGCCCTCAGCACCTCTCAGTACTTGATGCTCTACCTGCATCATCCTCAGCACCTCTCAATACCTGGCACTCTCCCTGCATCGTCCTCAGCCCTTCTCAGTGCCAGGCACTCTCCCTGAATCACCCTCAGCACCTCTCAGTACCTGGCACTCTCTCTGCATCATTCTCAGCACTTCTCAGTGCCAGGCACTCTCCCTGTATGATTCTTAGCACATCTTAGTACTTTGCACTCTCCCTGCATCACCCTCAGCACCTCTCAATGTCTGGCACTCTTCCTGCCTCATCTTCAGCACCTCTCAGTATATGGCACTTTCCCTGCATCGTCGTCAGCACTTCTCAGTGCCAGGCACTCTCCCTGTATGATTCTTAGCACCTCTTAGTACTTTGCACTCGCCCTGCATCACCCTCAGCACCTCTCAATGTCTGGCACTCTTCCTGCCTCATCTTCAGCACCTCTCAGTATATGGCACTTTCCCTGCATCGTCGTCAGCACTTCTCAGTGCCAGGCACTCTCCCTGCATCATTATCAGCACCTCTCAGTACCTGGCACACTTCCTGCATCATCCTCAGCACCTCTCAGTACTTGGCACTCTCCCTGCATCATCGTCAGCACCTCTCCGTACCTGGCACTGTCCCTGCATCTTCCTCAGTACCTGGCACTCTCCCTGCATCACCCTCAGCACCTCTCAGTACTTGACACTCTCCCTGCATCACAGTCAGCACCTCTCAATACCTGGCACTCTCCCTGCATCGTCCTCAGCACTTCTCAGTGCCAGGCACTCTCCCTGAATCACCCTCAGTACCTCTCAATAACTGGCACTCTCCCTGCATCATTCTCAGCACTTCTCAGTGCCAGGCACTCTCCCTGTATGATTCTTAGCACCTCTTTGTACTTTGCACTCTCCCTGCATCACCCTCAGCACCTCTCAATGCCTGGCACTCTTCCTGCCTCATCTTCAGTACCTCTCAGTACCTGGCAGTTTCCCTGCATCATTCTCAGTACTTCTCAGTGCCAGGCACTCTCTCTGCAACATCCTCAGCACCTCTCAATACCTGTCACACTTCCTGCATCATCCTCAGCACCTCTCAGTTCTTGGCACACTTCCCGCGTCATCCTCAGCACCTCTCAGTAGCTTGCACTCTCCCTGCATCATCCTCAGCACCTCTCAGTGCCAGGCACTCTCCCTGCATCAGCCTCAGCACTTCTCAGTGCCAGGCACTCTTCCTGCATCATCCTCAACACTTCTCAGTGCCAGGCACTCTTCCTGCATCACCCTCAGCACTTCTTAGTGCCAGGCACTCTCCCTGCATCATCCTCAGCACTTCTCAGTGCCAGGCACTCTCCCTGCATCACCCTCAGCACTTCTTAGTGCCAGGCACTCTCCCTGCATCACCCTCAGCACTTCTCAGTGCCAGGCACTCTCCCTGCATCACCCTCAGCACTTCTCAGTGCCAGGCACTCTCCTTGCATCACCCTCAGTACCTTTCACACCTCGCTGGTATTACCATCAGTGGCTGAGGATACTCACTCCGGCCGCCACACATACCGTATAAACACTGAGAATTGATTGATATCTCTGACATGAAGACTCATCTGTTACACAAATGACCAGCACATAGAGGAGAGGAGTTTACGACGACGTTTCGGTCCGACTTGGACCACTTACAAAGTCACACTGTGACTTTGTAAATGGTCCAAGTCGGACCGAAACGTCGTCGTAAGCTCCTGTCTTCTATGTGCGGGTTATTTGTGTATCGTTCCAGTCACATATTGTGCCTTTTTTTGTTACTCGTCTATGTCATCAGAATTAGTTAGCCTTCACGTCATTTCTACTCAGTCAGTTATATAGAGTTTACTAATTAACGTAGGAACTTAAATACATTCCTTTCATATATACACTCCGGTGTATATACCTTATTGGAGAGTATTCTGGGCGATTTCAACTTCACGTCTCTCATTTTTTTGTGAAGATGAATGTTTATCTTGCTTGCTAACAATTATTTTTCTTATTTATCAGTACTAACTTTTAGTGTATATACCCTGGGAGAAATACATCCCTGAGTGTATATACTGTACTCTTGAATCATACACCTTTGGGTGTATATGTACTATACTATCGGTCTGGAGTTTTGCGACTCTCTGATCGCGGGTTCTAACCCCGCCCGTGGTATGGTTTGTATATACGCTGAGAAACACTGAGAAACATACAAATCTGGGTGTATATACGAGAGATATGTATCTCAGGGCATATACACTGAAGAGCAGTACACTGGAGTAATAACTAGGTCTATATACTGGGGTGATGACAGAGTATATACACTAGAATAAGGGCCGGGTATATACATTGTAGTAAGGGTAGGTTATATACACTGCAGTAAAGGCAGGGTATATACCCTGCAGTAAGGGCAAGGTGTATACTGTGCACTGTTGTAAGAGGAGGGTCTATGCACTGGTGTGAGGACAGGATATATACAATAAAGTAGGGGCAGGATATATACTGTACGCTGGGGTGAGGGAAGGGTTTATACACTGGAGTGAGGACAGGATATACATTGGAGTAAGGGCAGGGTATATACTGTACACTGGAGTAAGGGCAGAGTATATACACTGGAGTGAGGACAGGGTATATACACTGGAGTGATGGCAGGGTATATATACTGAAGTGAGGGCAGGGTACATATATTGGAGTAATTGCAGGGTATATACAACCGAGTGAGGGCAGGGTATATACACCGGAGTGAGGGCAGGCTATATACACTGGGGTGAGGGATGTTTATATGCAATGGAGTGAGGGATGGAGTGAGGACAGGGTATATACACCGAAGTGAGGGCAAGGTATATACACTGGAGTGAGGGCAGGGCATATACACCGGAGTGAGGGTAGGGTATATACACTGGAGTTGGGGCAGGGTTTATACACAGGAATGAGAGCAGGGTATGTACTCTGAAGTGAGGACAAGGTATATACACCGGAGTGAGTGCAGGGTCTATGCACAGGATTGACGGCAGGGCATGTACACTGAAGTGAGGACAGGATATATACACCGGAGTGAGGGCAGAGTATATACACCGGAATGAGGGATGGGTATATACACAGGAGTGAGGACAAGATATATGCACTCTAGTGAGGACAGGATATATACAATGGAGTGGGGGCAGGATATATACACAGGAGTGAGGGCAGGGTATATACACAGGAAGACAGGATATATATATACACGGAAACACAAGGAAGGAGGAACATTGCAGCAGGCCTACTGGCCCATACTAGGCAAGTCTTTCTTAAACCCAGACCAACTAACAAAAAAAGTTGCCAACTCATTTTCAATGCCACCCAGACAATAAGCTTCGATAAGACTATTAATTCATAAGCATTTCCTACATGAATCTAACCCCTCTCACTCATGTATGTATCTAACCTAAATTTGAAGCTAGCCAAGGTTTTAGCTTCAATAGCCCTACTAGGCAGACTGTTCTACCCATCAGCTACTCTATTTCCAAACCAATATTTCTACGTCCTTTCTGAATCTAACTTATCCAATGTGAATCCAATATATCGAGTTCTTTCTTGGAGGGATATCCTCAAGACTTCATTTATATCTCCTCTGATAATACCCATCGTCCACTTATACACTTCAGTCATGTCTCCCCTTATTCCATGTCTTACAAGTGAATGTAGTTTAAGGGATTTCAATATTTCTTAGTATGGAAGATTTCTTATGCATTGAACTTCGAGCAGGGTATATACTCCGGAATGAGAGCAAGGAACATACACTGAGAGCAGGGTATATACCCTAGATTGAGAGCAGGGAACATACACTAAGAGAAGGGTATATACCCTGGATTGAGAGCAGGGAACATACACTGAGAGCAGGGTATATACCCTGGATTGAGAGCAGGGAACATACACTGAGAGCAGACTATATACTCTGGATTGAAAGCAGGGAACATGCACTGAGAGCAGGTTATAAACTCTGGATTGAGAGCAGGGAACATACACTGAGAGCAGGGTATATACACTGGAGTTAGGGCAGGTAATATACACTGGAATAAGAGCAGGGTATATAAACTGGAGTAAGGGCAGAGTATATACGCTTGAGTGAGGTCAGGATATATACATTGGAGTGACATATACAGCATATGACATAGACACATATACAGCATCTGGGTATCTTTATTTGTAGATATTTCGCCATCCAGTGGCTTTATCACTGCGGTACAAGGGCAGAATCTGAAGAATGTAGAACTGTATACAAAAGAGGAGGTAATCAGTCCCTCAGCCTTGAAGTTGGTGACCAGCACCGTAGTCTTGAAGGAAGTGAAGCACAGTCATGGAGATTGGTGCTTATATACTGGCGACATGTACGAAGTGTTCTTCACAAACTCGAAGCCTGAGGGACTGATTACCTCATCTTCAGACTCTGACTTTGTATTGTGTTGTTATTAAAGCCACTGGTGGGCGGAACGTCTACAAATAAAAATACCCGGATGTTGCACATATGTTATCTAATTCTTCATCTTGTCGGTATTGCATTTGTGTACATATATATGCAATGGACTGAGGGCAGGGTATATACACCGGAGTGAGGGCAGGGTATATACACCGGAGTGAGGGCAGGGAATATACACCGGAGTGAGGGCAGGGTATGTACACCGGAGTGATGGCAGGGTATATACACCGGAGTGAGGGCAGGGTATATACACCGGAGTGAGGGCAGGGTATATACACCGGAGTGAGGGCAGGGTATATACACCGGAGTGATGGCAGGGTATATACACCGGAGTGAGGGCAGGGTATATACACCGGAGTGAGGGCAGGGTATATACACCGGAGTGAGGGCAGGGTATATACACCGGAGTGAGGGCAGGGTATATACACCGGAGTGAGGGCAGGGTATATACACCGGAGTGAGGGCAGGGTATATACACCGGAGTGAGGGCAGGGTATATACACCGGAGTGAGGGCAGGGTATATAAACCGGAGTGAGGGCAGGGTATATACACCGGAGTGAGGGCAGGGTATATACACCGGAGTGAGGGCAGGGTATATGTACTAAAGTGAGGGCAGGGTATGTGCACTGGAGTGAGGGCAGGGTATATGCATTGGAGTGAGGGCATGGTATATACACTAGAGTGAGGGCAGGGTATATATATTAGAGTGAGGGGAAAGGTATATACACTGGAGTGAGGGCAGGATATATGCACTTAAGTGATGGCAGATTATATACACTGGAGTGAGAGCAGGGTATATACAATAGAGTGAAGGGTAAAGGTATATACACTGGAGTGAAGGGAAAAGGTACATACACTGGAGTGAGGGCAGGGTATATACATTAGAGTGAAGGGATAGGTATATACACTGGAGTGAGGGCAAGGTATACACACTGAACTGATTGCAGGGTCTGACTGAGGTCAGAGTATATACACTAGAGTGAGGGGGGAAAGGTATATGCACTGGAGTGATGGGAGGATATATACACTGGAGTGAGGGCAAGGTATATACGAGAAGACGTTTCGTTCCGTCCTGAAACATAGTCCGTGAAGGACCGAAACGTCCGTCACAGTAACGTGCTAATTGTCTCAGCCATTGTATTATCGCTAAAAAAATGTTCGACTGTATCTGACCTTAATAATAACAGAGTTATTATTAATTATTATTATTATTATTATTTTCTTGGTGGAGGTCAGTTGAGAGTCGGGTGTGGCGAGGTAACTGCGCAGGAGCACAATGTATCCCTGGAGTACAGTACTGATTATGGTGTTACATGGAGGACGGTACGACCACTGCCTGCGGTACCATCCTCCAGTCCTGACTGTCTGCACGAGCTGCGCTCACCTACGCTCTTCTACCCCAACAGTGACCGCAAGTGGTCCAGAGTGGTCATTCCCCTCACCGCCCTCCAGATCTGCGGGTCAGTTCAAGCAGCACTCTGACCTGCACTACATGTTGCTGTATACTTTACTGTGACACTAATAAAAATGCATTTAAGATTGTCGTGCATTATATATTTATTTTAGAGTACGTATGGTTTCACCCACAGAGTGGAGGTATCACTATACCACGTTCCGGTCCATCCTGGATCATTACCGTCTCGAGACGTAATGATGGTCCAAGACGGACAGAAAACATCGACCATTTTCTTCTCCAATTTGTTGTTATTTATAAATTAGTTCACCTAAGATAATATAACTTCCACACTTCCATCAGTGCTCTGATACACCACATGTAATCAGTTCAATGAATATTTTTGGATCTCTTTTACTGTGTAAAGAAATGCAAAACGAAAATAATATTACCGAAGACCTTCATAAACAATACTGATAGAGGAATGATGACTTTAGTGTTTGTAAACTATAGGCTATGTAGGCTTGAGGAGTCCTAGAATGAACTATTTGGTATGTAGATTCTGGAGTCGTAAAATAAATTGCAGGTTATGGAATGTGGTTAATCGTAGAATAAATTATAGGCTATGTATTGTGGCAAGTCGTAGAAAGAAAGATGCAATAATCTGTCTTTAATGTTGCAATGCAGAGCATCTCACCGTTTGGGTCAGCATCCGCAATGTAATTCTTGCAAGAACATGAATCTGTTAGTAACTAACAAAACAGAATGTTTTTAGTTTTCTGGTCTGTATACACTGCCTGTCACACTGACTACCTCAATAGCTATACCTGCACTGTATACTCATCCTACTTCTAGAAGACATCCTACGATATAATTCTGGCTTAAATTTGTATATGACACAGGTTATGAATGGTGCGTAAGAGAAAGGAACATACACGAACATCAGCCCTACATGAACAATAGCGCACCTCACATAGGAAACAGATGCCCAGAGCCAACACCTGTGATACCCGCAGCGTTCCGCAACTTACTGTTGCGGAACCTTCTCCTCTACCAAGCATTTTTCATATTTTTGTATTTAATTTAGCTGCATTAAGCTGTTGTTCATTGCGGCACATTGTTGTGTACCAGGCGAGCGAGGTTCCGCTGGTGGCAGGGATACTACCGAGCACGTGAGTCTGCTATACCCTGGGGTGTGGATAATGTCTACATTGGTCCCTCCTGCATCCACCACTGTGGTGGCCATGGCTACTGCATCAACGGTGACCAATGCATCTGCGATGACAACTTTGATGGCGATGACTTCTGTATCCTCATGTATGAGACACCACAGACGCTCAGTGAAGACTTCGAGAGTTAGTCTTATTATTTATCTGTACTGTACCTTGTCTAGGGAACCCTTAATTATTAATAGACAGAAGCTGTGTACAGTCACAAACAGAAGTATTGAAGCAAAACTCCGAAATATTTGAGTCTGTTTAGTGTTCTGACAAACTTCACATAAGCATATACAGAGACTTTTGATGGTGTGTTTTGTTATGCCACGTGGATCTTCATACCTATACAAATCTTCTATATAGTTATGTAGTAAAAAATATGTAAGAGTCATCAATTAATTTTAACACAGTTCTGTATATTTGTAATGATTAAACGTGATATTATCTACCAACAGAGGGAGGGTTGAGTGAAAGGTTTGAGAAGTGGTCCGGGGCTGAGGTGTCTCGGTTCTGTGGTGTGATGACAGGTGAAGCTCTCCTCTTCTCTCAGCAGGGAGAAAGGATGCTCGTTACTCTTGATCTTGACCTCACACACGGCAGGTATGTTACTCATGATCTTGACCTCACACACGGCAGGTATGTTACTCTTGATCTTGACCTCACACACGGCAGGTATGTTACTCATGATGTCGACCTCACACACGGCAGGTATGTTACTCTTGATCTTGACCTCACACACGGCAGGTATGTTACTCATGATCTCGACCTCACACACGGCAGGTATGTTACTCATAATCTTGACCTCACACACGGCAGGTATGTTACTCTTGATCTTGACCTCACACACGGCAGGTATGTTACTCATGATCTTGACCTCACACACGGCAGGTATGTTACTCATGATCTCGACCTCACACACGGCAGGTATGTTACTCACGATCTTGACCTCACACACGACAGGTATGTTACTCATGATCTCGACCTCACACACGGCAGGTATGTTACTCATAATCTTGACCTCACACACGGCAGGTATGTTACTCTTGATCTTGACCTCACACACGGCAGGTATGTTACTCATGATCTTGACCTCACACACGGCAGGTATGTTACTCATGATCTCGACCTCACACACGGCAGGTATGTTACTCACGATCTTGACCTCACACACGACAGGCATGTTACTCATGATCTCGACCTCACACACGGCAGGTATGTTACTCATAATCTTGACCTCACACACGGCAGGTATGTTACTCTTGATCTTGACCTCACACACGGCAGGTATGTTACTCATGATCTTGACCTCACACACGGCAGGTATGTTACTCATGATCTCGACCTCACACACGGCAGGTATGTTACTCACGATCTTGACCTCACACACGACAGGTATGTTACTCATGATCACGACATCACACACGGCAGGTATGTTTCTCATGATCTTGACCTCACACACGGCAGGTATGTTACTCATGATCCTGGCCTCACACACGGCTGGTATGTTACTCATGATCCTGACCTCACACACGGCAGGTATGTTACTCATGATCTTGACCTCACACACGGCAGGTATGTTACTCATGATCTTGACCTCACACACGGCAGGTATGTTACTCATGATCTCGACCTCACACACGGCAGGTATGTTACTCATGATCTCGACCTCACACACGACAGGTATATTACTCATGATCTCGACCTCACACACGACAGGTATGTTACTCATGATCTCGACCTCACACACGACAGGTATGTTACTCATGATCTTGACCTCACACACGGCAGGTATGTTACTCATGATCTTGACCTCACACACGGCAGGTATGTTGCTCATGATCTTGACCTCACACACGGCAGGTATGTTTCTCATGATCTCGACCTCACACACGACAGGTATGTTACTCATGATCTTGACCTCACACACGGCAGGTATGTTACTCATGATCTTGACCTCACACACGGCAGGTATGTTACTCATGATCTTGACCTCACACACGGCAGGTATGTTACTCATGATCTTGACCTCACACACGGCAGGTATGTTACTCATGATCTCGACCTCACACACGACAGGTATGTTACTCATGATCTCGACCTCACACACGGCAGGTATGTTGCTCATGATCTTGACCTCACACACGACAGGTATGTTACTCATGATCTCGACCTCACACACGGAAGGTATGTTACTCATGATCTCGACCTCACACACGACAGGTATGTTACTCATGATCTCGACCTCACACACGACAGGTATGTTACTCATGATCTCGACCTCACACACGACAGGTATGTTACTCATGATCTCGACCTCACACACGGCAGGTATGTTACTCATGATCTTGACCTCACACACGGCAGGTATGTTACTCATGATCTTGACCTCACACACGGCAGGTATGTTACTCATGTTCTCGACCTCTCACACGGCAGGTATGTTACTCATGATCTCGACCTCACACACGGCAGGTATGTTACTCATGATCTTGACCTCACACACGGCAGGTATGTTACTCATGATCTTGACCTCACACACGGCAGGTATGTTACTCATGATCTTGACCTCACACACGGCAGGTATGTTACTCATGATGTTAACCTCACACACAGCAGGTATGTTACTCATGATCTTGACCTCACACACGGCAGGTATGTTACTCATGATCTTGACCTCACACACGGCAGGTATGTTACTCATGATCTCGATCTCACACACGACAGGTATGTTTCTCATGATCTTGACCTCACACACGACAGGTATGTTACTCATGATCTTGACCTCACACACGACAGGTATGTTTCTCATGATCTTGACCTCACACACGACAGGTATGTTACTCATGATCTTGACCTCACACACGGCAGGTATGTTACTCATGATCTTGACCTCACACACGACAGGTATGTTTCTCATGATCTTGACCTCACACACGACAGGTATGTTACTCATGATCTTGACCTCACACACGGCAGGTATGTTTCTCATGATCTTGACCTCACACACGGCAGGTATGTTTCTCATGATCTTGACCTCACACACGACAGGTATGTTACTCATGATCTTGACCTCACACACGACAGGTATGTTTCTCATGATCTTGACCTCACACACGACAGGTATGTTACTCATGATCTTGACCTCACACACGACAGGTATGTTTCTCATGATCTTGACCTCACACACGACAGGTATGTTACTCATGATCTTGACCTCACACACGGCAGGTATGTTTCTCATGATCTTGACCTCACACACGGCAGGTATGTTTCTCATGATCTTGACCTCACACACGACAGGTATGTTACTCATGATCTTGACCTCACACACGGCAGGTATGTTTCTCATGATCTTGACCTCACACACGGCAGGTATGTTTCTCATGATATTGACCTCACACACGACAGGTATGTTACTCATGATCTTGACCTCACACACGACAGGTATGTTTCTCATGATCTTGACCTCACTCACGACAGGTATGTTACTCATGATCTTGACCTCACACACGACAGGTATGTTTCTCATGATCTTGACCTCACACACGACAGGTACGTTACTCATGATCTTGACCTCACACACGGCAGGTATGTTACTCATGATCTTGACCTCACACACGGCAGGTATGTTACTAATGATCTTGACCTCACACACGGCAGGTATGTTACTCATGATCTTGACCTCACACACGGCAGGTATAAACCATACCCCCGGCCGGGATTGAACCCGCGGTCATAGAGTCTCAAAACTCCAGCCCGTCGCGTTAGCCACTAGACCAGCTAGCCACAATAAGATTCATCCAACTAGGTATATTTCTACACCATAGGAAAGTTAGCACAGGCACCTCTGTGACCACAAATGCAAGTTTTTACAGACGAATCTCCAGCTAGCGTGGCCGTGACGAACTCTAGCTCAAGTCCCTTCACTGCCGTCAACATGACTTAAGAAATCGTGTCATAACGATTTCTTAAGTCATGTTGACGGCAGGTATGTTACTCATGATCTTGACCTCACACACGGCAGGTATGTTACTCATGATCTTGACCTCACACACGGCAGGTATGTTACTCATGATCTTGACCTCACACACGACAGGTATGTTACTCATGATCTTGACCTCACACACGGCAGGTATGTTACTCATGATCTTGACCTCACACACGGCAGGTATGTTACTCATGATCTTGACCTCACACACGACAGGTATGTTTCTCATGATCTTGACCTCACACACGACAGGTATGTTACTCATGATCTTGACCTCACACACGACAGGTATGTTTCTCATGATCTTGACCTCACACACGGCATGTATGTTACTCATGATCTTGACCTCACACACGGCAGGTATGTTACTCATAATCTTGACCTCACACACAGCAGGTATGTTACTCATGATCTCGACCTCACACACGGCAGGTATGTTACTCATAATCTTGACCTCACACACAGCAGGTATGTTACTCATGATCTCGACCTCACACACGGCAGGTATGTTACTCATAATCTTGACCTCACACACAGCAGGTATGTTTCTCATGATCTTGACCTCACACACGGCAGGTATGTTACTCTAGACTTATAAAAACCAACAAGGTTGTAACAGACAAGTCAGGCTGATATATATCTTACCATAACAACCAGAGTCAGTCTGAATATCACCAAGTTAATACATTTCACAGATGTTAATACCGACTGAAGTATGTTGTGACGTTAGTGAGGAAGTATTATGAAGCAGTGCATGACTCTCATGGTAACAACATCATTCAGTGTTAGGAGAGTTATGGTAACATCATCCATGATTATGACAGTCATGGTACCATGGTTGAGGACCTTGCATGGTACCGTGACAACACTTACTGATAGGCTTCAAGTTCCCTTCCCCTTACTCGGATCAAACGTGATTGCATCTCGGTCTCCAGGCGCTGTGTGAACCTAATTAGTTCAGGACATCTCCTGGTAACAACAACAACAATAACAACAACTATTATTATTATCATTATTATTATTATTATTATTATTATTATTATTATTATTATTATTATTATTATTATTATTATTATTATTAATTAGTGACATATAGCATGAGAGATTACCGATGTCTCTACTCCCTAGTTATGTATATACTCCGTAGCCATACATCTACTCCCTAGTTAATGTATCTACTCCCTACTTATGTATCTACTCCCAAGATAATGTATCTACTCCCCAGTTATGTTTCTACTCCCTAATTGATGTATCCACTCCCTAGTTATGTATCTAATCCCTAGTTATGCATCTACTACCTTGCTATGAATCTACTCCCTATTTATGTATCTACTCCCTAGTTAATGTATCTACTTCCTACTTATGTATCTACTCCCAAGATAATGTATCTACTCCCAAGATAATGTAACTACTCCCCAGTTATGTTTCAACTCCCTAATTAATGTATCCACTCCCTAGTTATGTATCTAATCCCTAGTTATGCATCTACTACCTAGTTATGAATCTACTACCTAGTTATATATCTACTCCCTAGTTAATATAACTACTCGGTAGTTATGTATCTACTCCCAAGATTACGTATCTACTCCCTAGTTATGTATCTACTCCCTGCGTAATGTATCTTGTCCCTAGTTAACGTATCTACTCCCAAGTTAATGTATCTACTCCCTAGTTATGTATCTAATCCCTAGTTAATGTATCTACTCCCTAGTTAATGTATTTATTCCCTAGTTAATGTATCTACTCCCTAGTTAATGTATCTACTTCCTGGCTAATGCATCTACTCCCTGGTTATGTATCTACTCCCTGGTTATGTATCTACTCCCTAGTTAATGTATCTAATACCTAGTTATGTATCTTCTCCTTAGTTATGTATCTCCTCCCTAGATATGTATCTACTCCCTAGTTATGTATCTACTCCCTAGTTAGGTATCTACTCCCTAGTTAATGTATCTACTCCCTAGTTTTGTTTCTGCTCCCAGGATAGTGTATCTACTCCCTATAGTTAATGTATCTACTCCCTAGTTATATATCTACTCGCTAGTTATGTCTCTACTCCCTAGTTATGTATCTTCTCCCTATAGTTAATGTATCTACCCCCTAGTTAGTGTCTGTTCACTTGTTTATGTAACTACTTCCTGGTTAATGTATGTACCCCCTAGTTAATGTATATACACCCTAGTTATTGTGTATACTCCCTAGTTAATATATCTACTCCCTAGTTAATTAATCAAATCCATAGTTACGTATCTACTCCCTAGTTAGGTGTCTACTCTCTAGGTAATGTATCTACTCCCAAGATAATGTATCTACTCCCTAGTTATGTATCTACTCCCAAGTTATGTATCTTCTCCCTAGTTATGTATCAACTCACGAGATAATGTATCTACTCCCTAGTTATGTATCTGCTATCTATAGTTAATGTGTCTACTCCCTAATTAATGTCTCTGACTTAAGAAATCGTAATGACACGATTGCAAATAAACCATACCCCCGGCCGGGATTGAACCCGCGGTCATAGAGTCTCAAAACTCCAGCCCGTCGCGTTAGCCACTAGACCAGCTAGGTCTAGTGGCTAACGCGACGGGCTGGAGTTTTGAGACTCTATGACCGCGGGTTCAATCCCGGCCGGGGGTATGGCCCTAATTAATGTATCTAATCCGTATAATTAATGTATCTTACTTTACTGACTGGTGCTTCTTACTTAACTGACTGGTACTTCTTACTTTACTGACTGGTGCTTCTTACTTCACTGACTGGTACTTCTTACTTTACTGACTGGTGCTTCTTCACTGACTGGTGCTTCTTACATCACTGACTGGTACTTCTTTCTTTACTGACTGGTGCTTCTTCACTGACTGGTGCTTCTTCACTGACTGGTGCTTCTTACTTTACTGACTGGTGCTTCTTCACTGACTGGTGCTTCTTACATCACTGACTGGTACTTCTTACTATACTGACTGGTGCTTCTTCACTGACTGGTGCTTCTTCACTGACTGGTGCTTCTTACATCACTGACTGGTACTTCTTACTATACTGACTGGTGCTTCTTCACTGACAGGTGCTTCTTACATCACTGACTGGTAGTTCTTACTTCACTGACTGGTGCTTCTTACATCACTGACTGGTACTTCTTACTTCACTGACTGGTGCTTCTTACATCACTGACTGGTACTTCTTACTTTACTGACTGGTGCTTCTTCACTGACTGGTGCTTCTTACATCACTGACTGGTACTTCTTACTTCACTGACTGGTGCTTCTTACATCACTAACTGGTACTTCTTATTTTACTGACTGGTACTTCTTACTTCACTGACTGGTGCTTCTTACATCACTGACTGGTACTTCTTACTTTACTGACTGGTGCGTCTTCACTGACTGGTGCTTCTTACATGACTGACTGGTACTTCTTACTTTACTGACTGATGCGTTTCACTGACTGGTGCTTCTTACATCACTGACTGGTGATTCTTACTTCACTGACTGGTGATTCTTACTTCACTGACTTGTACTTCTTGATTCACTGACTGGTGCTTCTTACTTCACTGACTTCTGCTTCTTACTTCACTGATTGATCTTCACTGACTGGTACTTCTTACTTCACTGACTGATACTTCTTACTTCACTGACTGGTACTTCTTACTTCACTGACTGGTACTTCTTGCTTCACTGACTGGTGTTTCTTACTTCTCTGACTGGTGCTTCTTACTTCACTGACTGGTACTTCTTACTTCACTGACTGGTGCTTCTTCCTTCACTGACTGGTGCTTCTTCCTTCACTGACTGGTGCTTCTTCCTTCACTGACTGGTACTTCTTACATCACTGACTGGTGCTTCTTCCTTCACTGACTGGTGCTTCTTCCTTCACTGACTGGTGCTTCTTCCTTCACTGACTGGTGCTTCTTACTTCACTGACTGGTACTTCTTACATCACTGACTGGTGCTTCTTCCTTCACTGACTGATGCTTCTTCCTTCACTGACTGGTGCTTCTTCCTTCACTGACTGGTGCTTCTTCCTTCACTGACTGGTACTTCTTACATCACTGACTGGTGCTTCTTCCTTCACTGACTGGTGCTTCTTCCTTCACTGACTGGTGCTTCGTCCTTCACTGACTGGTACTTCTTACATCACTGACTGGTGCTTCTTGCTTCACTGACTGGTGCTTCTTACATCACTGACTGGTGCTTCTTCCTTCACTGACTGGTGCTTCTTACTTCACTGACTGGTGCTTCTTGCTTCACTGACTGGTGCTTCTTACATCACTGACTGGTGCTTCTTACATCACTGACTGGTGCTTCTTACTTTACTGACTGGTGCTTCTTCCTTCACTGACTGGTGCTTCTTACTTCTCTGACTGGTACTTCTTCCTTCACTGACTGGTGCTTCTTACTTCACTGACTGGTGCTTCTTACTTCACTGACTGGTGCTTCTTACTTCACTGACTGGTGCTTCTTCCTTCACTGACTGGTGCTTCTTACTTCTCTGACTGGTACTTCTTCCTTCACTGACTGGTGCTTCTTGCTTCACTGACTGGTGTTTCTTACTTCTCTGACTGGTACTTCTTCCTTCACTGACTGGTGCTTCTTGCTTCACTGACTGGTGTTTCTTACTTCACTGACTGGTACTTCTTCCTTCACTGACTGGTGCTTCTTGCTTCACTGACTGGTGTTTCTTACTTCTCTGACTGGTACTTCTTACTTCACTGACTGGTACTTCTTTCTTCACTGACTGGTGTTTCTTACTTCACTGACTGGTGCTTCTTACTTCACTGACTGGTACTTCTTTCTTCACTGACTTGTGCTTCTTACTTCACTGACTGGTGCTTCTTACTTCACTGACTGGTGCTTCTTACTTCACTCGCTAGTGCTTCTTACTTTACTGACTGGTGCTTCTTACTTCACTGACTGGTGCTTCTTCACTGACTGGCGCTTCTTACTTCACTGACTGGTGCTTCGTACTTCACTGACTGGTACTTCTTTCTTCACTCACTTGTGCTTCTTACTTCACTGACTGGTGCTTCTTTCTTCACTGACTGGTGCTTCTTACTTCACTGACTGGTACTTCTTTCTTCACTGACTTGTGCTTCTTACTTCACTGACTGGTACTTCTTTCTTCACTGACTGGTACTTCTTTCTTCACTGACTTGTGCTTCTTACTTCACTGACTGGTACTTCTTACTTCACTGACTGGTGCTTCTTTCTTCACTGACTGGTGTTTCTTACTTCACTGACTGGTGCTTCTTTCTTCACTGACTGGTACTTCTTGCTTCACTGACTGGTGCTTCTTACTTCACTGACTGGTGCTTCTTACTTCACTGATTGGTACTTCTTTCTTCACTGACTGGTGCTTCTTACTTCACTGACTGGTGCTTCTTTCTTCACTGACTGGTGCTTCTTACTTCACTGACTGGTACTTTTTCTTCACTGACTGGTGCTTCTTACTTCACTGACTGGTGCTTCTTACTTCACTGACTGGTGCTTCTTACTTCACTGACTGGTGCTTCTTACTTCACTGACTGGTACTTCTTTCTTCACTGACTGGTGCTTCTTACTTCACTGACTGGTGGTGCTTCTTACTTCACTGACTGGTACTTCTTTCTTCACTGACTGGTGCTTCTTACTTCACTGACTGGTGCTTCTTTCTTCACTGACTGGTACTTCTTTCTTCACTGACTGGTGCTTCTTACTTCACTGACTGGTGCTTCTTACTTCACTGACTGGTGCTTCTTTCTTCACTGACTGGTGCTTCTTACTTCACTGACTGGTGCTTCTTACTTCACTGACTGGTACTTCTTTCTTCACTGACTTGTACTTCTTACTTCACTGACTTGTGCTTCTTTCTTCACTGACTGGTGCTTCTTACTTCACTGACTGGTGCTTCTTACTTCACTGACTGGTACTTCTTTCTTCAATGACTTGTGCTTCTTACTTCACTGACTGGTGCTTCTTACTTCACTCGTGCTTCTTACTTCACTGACTGGTGCTTCTTACTTTACTGACTGGTGCTTCTTACTTCACTGACTGGTGCTTCTTGCTTCACTGACTGGTGTTTCTTACTTCTCTGACTGGTACTTCTTACTTCACTGACTGGTACTTCTTTCTTCACTGACTTGTGCTTCTTACTTCACTGACTGGTACTTCTTACTTCACTGACTGGTACTTCTTGCTTCACTGACTGGTGTTTCTTACTTCACTGACTGGTACTTCTTGCTTCAGTGACTGGTGTTTCTTACTTCACTGACTGGTGTTTCTTACTTCACTGACTGGTACTTCTTGCTTCACTGACTGGTACTTCTTACTTCACTGACTGGTGCTTCTTACTTCACTGACTGGTGTTTCTTACTTCACTGACTGGTACTTCTTGCTTCACTGACTGGTGTTTCTTACTTCACTGACTGGTACTTCTTACTTCACTGACTGGTACTTCTTGCTTCACTGACTGGTGTTTCTTACTTCACTGACTGGTACTTCTTGCTTCACTGACTGGTGTTTCTTACTTCTCTGACTGGTACTTCTTTCTTCACTGACTGGTACTTCTTACTTCACTGACTGGTACTTCTTACTTCACTGACTGGTACTTCTTGCTTCACTGACTGGTGTTTCTTACTTCTCTGACTGGTACTTCTTTCTTCACTGACTGGTACTTCTTACTTCACTGACTGGTACTTCTTACTTCACTGACTGGTACTTCTTACTTCACTGACTGGTACTTCTTAATTCACTGACTGGTACTTCTTGCTTCACTGACTGGTGTTTCTTACTTCACTGACTGGTACTTCTTACTTCACTGACTGGTACTTCTTACTTCACTGACTGGTGCTTCTTACTTCACTGACTGGTACTTCTTACTTCACTGACTGGTACTTCTTACTTCTCTGACTGGTACTTCTTACTTCACTGACTGGTACTTCTTACTTCACTGACTGGTACTTCTTACTTCTCTGACTGGTACTTCTTACTTCACTGACTGGTGCTTCTTACTTCACTGACTGGTACTTCTTACTTCACTGACTGGTACTTCTTACTTCACTGACTGGTACTTCTTACTTCACTGACTGGTACTTCTTGCTTCACTGACTGGTGTTTCTTACTTCACTGACTGGTACTTCTTACTTCACTGACTGGTACTTCTTACTTCACTGACTGGTGCTTCTTACTTCACTGACTGGTACTTCTTACTTCTCTGACTGGTACTTCTTACTTCACTGGCTGGTACTTCTTTCTTCACTGACTGGTACTTCTTTCTTCACTGACTTGTACTTCTTACTTCACTGACTGGTGCTTCTTACTTCACTGACTGGTACTTCTTACTTCTCTGACTGGTACTTCTTTCTTCACTGACTGGTGCTTCTTTCTTCACTGACTGGTACTTCTTACTTCACTGACTGGTGCTTCTTTCTTCACTGACTGGTACTTCTTACTTCACTGACTGGTGCTTCTTACTTCACTGACTGGTGCTTCTTACTTCACTGACTGGTGCTTCTTTCTTCACTGACTGGTACTTCTTACTTCACTGACTGGTACTTCTTTCTTTACTGACTGGTACTTCTTTCTTCACTGACTGGTGCTTCTTACTTCACTGACTGGTACTTCTTACTTCACTGACTGGTGCTTCTTACTTCACTGACTGGTGCTTCTTACTTCACTGACTGGTGCTTCTTTCTTCACTGACTGGTGCTTCTTACTTCACTGACTGGTGCTTCTTACTTCACTGACTGGTGCTTCTTACTTCACTGACTGGTACTTCTTTCTTCACTGACTGGTACTTCTTTCTTCACTGACTGGTGCTTCTTACTTCACTGACTGGTGCTTCTTACTTCACTGACTGGTACTTCTTTCTTCACTGACTTGTGCTTCTTACTTCACTAACTGGTGCTTCTTACTTCACTGACTGGTACTTCTTCCTTCACTGACTTGTGCTTCTTACTTCACTGACTGGTGCTTCTTTCTTCACTGACTGGTGCTTCTTACTTCACTGACTGGTGCTTCTTACTTCACTGACTGGTGCTTCTTACTTCACTGACTGGTGCTTCTTTCTTCACTGACTGGTACTTCTTTCTTCACTGACTGGTGCTTCTTTCTTCACTGACTGGTGCTTCTTTCTTCACTGACTGGTGCTTCTTTCTTCACTGACTGGTGCTTCTTTCTTCACTGACTGGTGCTTCTTTCTTCACTGACTGGTGCTTCTTTCTTCACTGACTGGTACTTCTTACTTCACTGACTGGTACTTCTTACTTCACTGACTGGTGCTTCTTACTTCACTGACTGGTGCTTCTTACTTCACTGACTGGTGCTTCTTGAGTTCAGTTTGATAGAAAGTTGAAGATCATGCAACATTTTGGAATCTTTATTGAGGAAGCGCTTCAGCAGTCAGTAGCTTCTTCAGTCCCGTGCTGACAACAGTGGAAGATGAGGTGGTGTTTGAGGTCATCCGTCTGGGAGACGGATTACGTCGAACCTCTCCTCGTGTATCACCGTTCTTCTGCGTATTGGACTGAAGAACCCACTTGCTGGCGAACCTTTTCCCCAATAAAGATCTCAAAATGCTATATAAGTGTCACATTCTTCAACTGGTCAATTATCGATACCGTTACATAACATTTGTTAGAAAGTTTACGAGTGTTTTTGCCACTGTGTTGCCACTGTGTTCCCACTTTGTTCCACTGTGTTGCCACTGTGTTCCCTCTGTGTTGCCACTGTGTTCCCACTGTGTTCCAGTGTGGTGCAGTTCTATATAAGGTTCGGATGTTCGGTGGATGAGGCAGTACCTGGTGACGGACCGGTGCTGCTGCAGTACTCTCGTGATGGTGGTATCTCCTGGTCACTCCTGGCTGAGCTCAGCCCGGAGACTGGTGCTCCTGGCGCTAGGCACCACACCCAGCACTTTACCCTACCACTTCCAGGTATATCCAGTACTTTACACTTCCAATCCCAGGTATACACAGCACTTTACACTACCAATCACAGGTACACTCAGCACTTTACACTACCAATCCCAGGTACACCCAGCATTTTGCACTACCAATCCCAGGTACACCCACCACTTTACACTACCAAGCCCAGGTACACCCAGCACTTTACACGACCAATCCCAGGTATACCCAGAACTTTACACTACCAATCCCAGGTATACCCAGAACTTTACACTACCAATATCAAGTACACCCAGCACTTTACACTACCAATCCCAGGTACAAACAGCACTTTATACTACCAATCCCAGGTATACTCAGCACTTTACACTAACAATCCCGGGTATACCCAGCACTGTACACTACCAATCCCAGGTATACCCAGCACTTTACACTACCAATCCCAGGTGCACCCAGCACTTTACACTACGAAACCTACGTACACCCAGCACTTTACTCTACCAATCCCAGGTATACCCAGCTATTTACAGTACCAATCCCGGGTACACCCAGCACTTTGCACTACCATTCCAAGGTACACCCAGCATTTTACACTACCAATCCCAGGTATACCCAGAACTTTACACTACCAATATCAGGTACACCCAACACTTTACACTACCAATCCCAGATACAAACAGCACTTTACACTACCAATCCCAGGTACACACAGCACTTTACACTACGAATCCTACGTACACCCAGCACTTTACACTACCAATCCCAGGTATACCCAGCAATTTACAGTACCAATCCCGGGTATACCCAGCACTTTGCACTACCAATCCCAGGTACATCCAGCACTTTGCACTACCAATCCAAAGTACACCCAGCACTTTACACTACCAATCCCAGGTACACCTAGCACTTTACACTACCAATCCCAGGTATACCCAGCACTTTACACTACCACTCTCAGGTACACCCAGCAGTTTACACTACAAATCCCAGGTAAACCCAGCACTTTACATTACCAATCCCAGGTAAACACAGCACTATACACTACCAGTTCCAGATACACCCAGCACTTTACCAATCTCAGGTACACCCAGCACTTTACACAACCAATTCAAGGTATACCCAGCACTTTATACTACCAATCCCAGGTATACCAAACACTTTACACTACCAATCCCAGGTATACCCAGCAATTTACAGTACCAATCACGGGTACACCCAACACTTTACACTACCAACCCGAGGTATAGCCAGCACTTTACACTTCCAATCTCAGTTACACCCAGCACTTTACACTACCAATCCCAGGTACACCCAGCACTTTACACTACCAATCCCCGGTAGAGCCAGCACTTTACACTACCAATCCCAGGTATGTTCAGCGCTTTACACTGCCAATCCTAGGTACACCCAGTACATCACATTAATAACTGCAGGTACAACCAGTACGTCACATTAATAACTGCAGGTACAACCAGTGCATCACATTAATAACTGCAGGTACACCCAGTACATCACATTAATAACTACAGGTACACCCAGTACATCACATTAATAACTTCAGGTACTCCCAGTACATCACATTAATAAATGCAGGTACACCCAGTACATCACATTAATAACTGCAGGTACAACCAGTACGTCACATTAATAACTGCAGGTACAACCAGTACGTCACATTAATAACTGCAGGTACAACCAGTACGTCACAATAACTGCAGGTACAACCAGTACGTCACATTAATAACTGCAGGTACAACCAGTAGGTCACAATAACTGCAGGTACAACCAGTACGTCACATTAATAACCGCAGGTACAACCAGTACGTCACATTAATAACTGCAGGTACAACCAGTACGTCACATTAATAACTGCAGGTACAACCAGTACGTCACATTAATAACTGCAGGTACAACCAGTACGTCACAATAACTGCAGGTACAACCAGTACGTCACATTAATAACCGCAGGTACAACCAGTACGTCACATTAATAACTGCAGGTACAACCAGTACGTCACATTAATAACTGCAGGTACAACCAGTACGTCACATTAATAACTGCAGGTACAACCAGTACGTCACATTAATAACTGCAGGTACAACCAGTACATCACAATAACTGCAGGTACAACCAGTACGTCACATTAATAACCGCAGGTACAACCAGTACGTCACATTAATAACTGCAGGTACAACCAGTACGTCACATTAATAACTGCAGGTACACCCAGTACGTCACATTAATAACTGCAGGTACACCCAGTACATCACATTAATAACTTCAGGTACTCCCAGTACATCACATTAATAAATGCAGGTACACCCAGTACATCACATTAATAACTGCAGGTACAACCAGTACGTCACATTAATAACTGCAGGTACAACCAGTACGTCACATTAATAACTGCAGGTACAACCAGTACGTCACAATAACTGCAGGTACAACCAGTACGTCACATTAATAACCGCAGGTACAACCAGTACGTCACATTAATAACTGCAGGTACAACCAGTACGTCACATTAATAACTGCAGGTACAACCAGTACGTCACATTAATAACTGCAGGTACAACCAGTACGTCACATTAATAACTGCAGGTACAACCAGTACGTCACAATAACTGCAGGTACAACCAGTACGTCACATTAATAACCGCAGGTACAACCAGTACGTCACATTAATAACTGCAGGTACAACCAGTACGTCACATTAATAACTGCAGGTACACCCAGTACGTCACATTAATAACTGCAGGTACACCCAGTACATCATGTTAATAACTGCAGGTACAACAGTACGTCACATTAATAACTGCAGGTACAACCAGTACGTCACATTAATAACTGCAGGTACTCCCAGTACATCACATTAATAAATGCAGGTACACCCAGTACATCACATTAATAACTGCAGGTACACCCAGTACATCACATTAATAACTGCAGGTACACCCAGTACATCATGTTAATAACTGCAGGTACAACAGTACGTCACATTAATAACTGCAGGTACAACCAGTACGTCACATTAATAACTGCAGGTACAACCAGTACGTCACATTATTAACTGCAGGTACAACCAGTACATCACATTAATAACTGCAGGTACACCCAGTACGTCACATTAATAACTGCAGGTACAACCAGTACATCACATTAATAACTGCAGGTACAACCAGTACATCACATTAATAGCTGCAGGTACACCCAGTACATCACATTAATAACTGCAGGTACACCCAGTACATCATGTTAATAACTGCAGGTACAACCAGTACGTCACATTAATAACTGCAGGTACAACCAGTACGTCACATTAATAACTGCAGGTACAACCAGTACGTCACATTAATAACTGCAGGTACAACCAGTACGTCACATTAATAACTGCAGGTACAACCAGTACGTCACATTAATAACTGCAGGTACAACCAGTACATCACATTAATAACTGCAGGTACACCCAGTACGTCACATTAATAACTGCAGGTACAACCAGTACATCACATTAATAACTGCAGGTACAACCAGTACATCACATTAATAACTGCAGGTACAACCAGTACGTCACATTAATAACTGCAGGTACACCCAGTACGTCACATTAATAACTGCAGGTACAACCAGTACGTCACATTAATAACTGCAGGTACAACCAGTACATCACATTAATAACTGCAGGTACAACCAGTACGTCACATTAATAACTGCAGGTACAACCAGTACGTCACATTAATAACTGCAGGTACAACCAGTACATCACATTAATAACTGCAGGTACAACCAGTACGTCACATTAATAACTGCAGGTACAACCAGTACGTCACATTAATAACTGCAGGTACAACCAGTACGTCACATTAATAACTGCAGGTACAACCAGTACGTCACATTAATAACTGCAGGTACAACCAGTACATCACATTAATAACTGCAGGTACAACCAGTACGTCACATTAATAACTGCAGGTACAACCAGTACGTCACATTAATAACTGCAGGTACAACCAGTACATCACATTAATAACTGCAGGTACAACCAGTACGTCACATTAATAACTGCAGGTACAACCAGTACGTCACATTAATAACTGCAGGTACAACCAGTACGTCACATTAATAACTGCAGGTACACCCAGTACGTCACATTAATAACTGCAGGTACAACCGGTACATCACATTAATAACTGCAGGTACAACCAGTACGTCACATTAATAACTGCAAGTACACCCAGTACGTCACTTTAATAACTGCAGGTACAACCAGTACGTCACAATAACTGCAGGTACAACCAGTACGTCACATTAATAACTGCAGGTACAACCAGTACGTCACATTAATAACTGCAGGTACAACCAGTACATCACATTAATAACTGCAGGTACAACCAGTACATCACATTAATAACTGCAAGTACACCCAGTACGTCACATTAATAACTGCAGGTACAACCAGTACGTCACAATAACTGCAGGTACAACCAGTACGTCACATTAATAACTGCAGGTACAACCAGTACGTCACATTAATAACTGCAGGTACAACCAGTACGTCACATTAATAACTGCAGGTACAACCAGTACGTCACATTAATAACTGCAGGTACAACCAGTACGTCACATTAATAACTGCAGGTACAACCAGTACGTCACATTAATAACTACAGGTACACCCAGTACGTCACAATAACTGCAGGTACAACCAGTACGTCACAATAACTACAGGTACAACCAGTACGTCACATTAATAACTACAAGTACACTCATCTTATTACAATTAATATTAATATACAAAGACCTAAATTTTCAAGTTCTGCGAAGACAAATCCATCCAGTGTCTTATACAGTTGATTATATTACTAACACAAGGCTTTTGAGTCATTTAAAACTAAATAGCACCTAGGTTAAGTTAGGTCATGTTTGTCAGGAAACAACACTAGTGTTTCCTGACGCGGGTCTTAGTCACATGATGACCCGCAGCTTAAGGTTTTAAAGGTCATCAAAAAGTAACACTTTTATTTATTTATTTATTTATTTATTTATAAATTTTAGCATACATACAGAGTTACAAAAAAATACAGGTAAGAGCAGCATGCCAAAGCCACTTATATGCATAGCATTACGGGCTGGCTTAAAATTAACTTAAGATTAAAACTAAGCAATGATGAAATCAGTGATAAAACATTATTGTAAACAGATAACTATAAAGCACACATGAGTATTACAAAGACTGGTCATATGGTTGCATGCATTGCTGTTCATTCAGGTAGTGTATTTAAAAAAAAAATAACAAAGTTAGGTTTAACATTTGTGTGATATAATTGTGAGAAACATTTAGGATATACACTCTTATAGACTCTTAAGTTAAGACTCTTAAGTTACATTCACTTGTTAGACGAAGAATGAGGGGAGACCTGATCGAAGTGTATAAGTGGAAGATAGGTATTAATAAAGGGGATATTAACAAGGTCTTGAGGATATCTCTCCAAGAGAGAACCCGCAGTAATGGATTTAAATTAGATAAGTTTAGATTTAGAAAGGACATAGGAAAGTATTGGTTTGGAAATAGGGTAGTTGATGAGTGGAACAGTCTACCTAGTTGGGTTATTGAGGCTAGGACTTTGGGTAGTTTCAAATTTAGGTTGGATAAGTACATGAGTGGGAGGGGTTGGATTTGAGTGGGACTTGCACATCAGAGCTTATTTCTTGGGTAGCATTGAAAATTGGGTTGGTCAAATGTTTGTTAGTGGGATGAATTGTAAAGGACCTGCCTAGTATGGGCCAACAGGCCTGCTGCAGTGTTCCTCCTTTCTTATGTTCTTATGTTCTTATGTAATTTATATGGTTCAGTTATTCAGTATTTATTTGGTTTTGAGTGAGTAAGTGAACTTTGAGAAGAGACTTGAATTTATAAACAGGTAGTGTTTCTTTTATATTTACAGGTAATGAATTCCAGATTTTAGGGCCTTTTATGTGCATTGAGTTTTTGCATAGCGTGAGATGGACACGAGGAACATCAAAGAGTGATCTGTGCCTTGTATTATGGTTATGTGTTCTGTTGAGGTTGGCAAGGAGATGGCAATATAAACACAAATGCAGTATAATGTGATCCTTTATTGACTACGTTTCGCCCACACAGTGGGCTTTTTCAAGTCACAAAACGTTTTGTGACTTGAAAAAGCCCACTGTGTGGGCGAAACGTAGTCAATAAAGGATCACATTATACTGCATTTGTGTTTATATTGCCATTGTGTCGGTATTTTATACCATTTATTTCCATCTTGGCAAGGAGATGTTTGAGGGGAGGGTTAATATCAGAGCTAAGTGTTCTATGTATGTAATAAGTGCAATAATAAGTATGGATGTTTTGTATGGTGAGTAGGTTGAGTGTTTTGAATATTGGTGGAGTGTGCTGCCTGTAGTGAGAATTTGTTATCATTCTAACTGCAGCCTTTTGTTGGGTAATTAGTGGTCTGAGATGGTTAATTGTTGTTGAGCCCCATGCACAAATTCCATAGGTGAGATAGGGGTAAATAAGAGAGTGATAAAGGGCCAGGAGGGCTGACTGTGGAACATAGTACCGTATCTTCGATAGTATGCCTACAGTCTTGGAAATTTTCTTAGAAATTTGTTGTATATGTGTATGAAAATTGAGTCTATTATCAAGGTGGATTCCTAAGAATTTTCCCTCTGTTAGTTTTGTGATAGGTGATCCGTTTATCATTATGTTAAGAGGGACATCTGTAGCTCTGCTACCAAACTGAATGAAGTAGGTTTGTCAATGTTTAATGTAAGTTTGTTAGTAGATATTTTAGGTAATTCGGTGTTTACAGTATTGGCTAGCATGACTGGGCTCGTGTGAGAGAAGACGTATGTGGTGTCATCTGCAAATAGTGTGGGTTTGAATAATTGCGAAGCATTTGGTAGGTCATTTATGTATAGGAGAAAGAGAAGAGGGCCAAGGACACTTCCCTGTGGGACACCAACTGTAATTGGTTGTGCGGAAGAGTTTGCCCCGTTTGCGTACACATATTGGCTTCTGTTGCTGAGGTAAGACTTGAGGTAGTTGAGGGAGTGCCCTCTTATACCATAGTGTGACAATTTTATGTGGAGCAAGTCATGGTCAACTGTATCAAAAGCTTTACGTAAGTCAATGAAGATCCCCAGTGGGACTTCTTTTTTCTCTATTGCAGTGTATATATGTTCTAGCATGTGTATAATAGCATCATTAGTATTTTTATTAGGCCTGAATCCAAATTGGCAGGGGTTGAGTATGTTTTGGGAGATGAGGTAGGAGTAGACTCGTTTATGAATTAATTTTTCGAAGATTTTTGAGAGAGGGTGTAAATTGGATATTGGCCTATAGTTATTCAACTCTGTTTGGTCTCCTCCTTTATGGATTGGGGTGACTCTTGCTATTTTGAGAACTGTAGGGAAGGTGGAGGATTCAATGGATTTGTTAAAGAGTGTTGCAATGATTGGTGATAGTACTTGTGACGCTTTTTTGTATATAAAGGGTGGTAAGGTATTTAAATCTCCTGCCTTGTTTTTCAGTGCGTTGATAATAAGGGAGACTTCGTATGGGTTAGTCGGAGCTAGGAACAGTGTGTTCGGGTAGTTGCCAGTGAGGTAGTCATTTGGTGGGTATCTGAGCTTGGGATTTTATTGGCAAGGTTTTGACCTATAGTGGAGAAGAGTCTGTTTGCTGTTTCTGTTGGTGGGAGTTGGGGTTCATCTGATTTTGCTAATTTTATTTCGCTATGTCGTGATATCTTTTTTGTTCCCAGAATTTCTGATAGGGTCTTCCAGGTCTTTTTTATATCACCTCGTAAGTTGGATAATCTGTTCTCATAATACAATTTTTTTGCCCTTCTTATCAGGCTGGTTAGGATTGACGAGTAACGTTTTGTTTGGTCTCTGGTTATGTGACCCATTCTGTACTGTTTTTCATATCGGTGTTTTGTATTTATGGATTTGAGAATGCTGGGTGTTAGCCAGGGACTGTTCAGTCTCTTAGCTGTTATCTGTTTAGTTTTTTTAGGGCAGTGCTTGTTATAAAGGTATTGGGTCTTTTTAGAAAATTATTAAAACATTCGTCAATATCTGTATAGATTTCTAGCTCAGTGTGCCAGTCAATGTTTGTTACTGCTGTTGTGAAGTTATTAATGGCTACCTCATTGTGAAGTCTGAAGGTGACTTTAGTAGTGTCTTGGGGTATTTTACCAAGAGTTGTTATGAGGAAAGTAGGGTAGTGGTCTGTGGTATTATCTGTAATTATGCCTGATTTTAAAGGGGATATGGTGTTGGTCCAGATGTGGTCAAGTAGGGAAACACTAGTCTCTGTAACTCTTGTAGGTTTTGTTACTGTTGGTAGCAACATGCAGTTACTCATTGTGTTTGTGAATTCAGTAACGTGTGGGTCCTGGTCTTGCAGGAGATTTATATTGAAGTCACCTGAGAGTAGTAAGTGATCTTTGTTCATGCGTGCATCAGTTATCATACTCCCTAGGTTTTCACTAAATTGGCTAATGTTTGATTGTGGAATTCTGTAGATGTTTATCACTGTGAGAGGTTTTTGTAGGTATTTGGATTTGAATTTAGCTATTATATATTCCCCATGTTCATCCCTTGTGCAAGTATTAGTGATACATTCTAGTTGGTCTGAGTAGTATATAGCTGTGCCACCCCCTTGTTGGTCTGGCCTACAGTTGTGTATGGCTGTGTAACCTGGAATGGCATAGACATCTGTAGTATCAGGCTTTAGCCAGGTTTCAGTTAGTGTAATGATGGACATATTGGCATGCAGGGAATTTAGTAATGCTATGAGGTCATCGTAATGCTTGCTTAAAGATCTGATATTGTAGTTAAAGATAGTTATGTTGTTGTTGGCACTGAGAAGTGCCTTTGATTGTTCTGCTGCGTAGTAATTACAGTAACTGTTTGAATCATTTAAGTCATTAAATAAGAGGTTGGTATCAGGATCAATGCTTGTAATCATAAGATTTGTAGTGAATCTATAGTTAGAATTAAGTAAAAAATAAAGTAAATATTCTAAAGCTAAAAAAAATAGCACTTGAATTATTTAACAAATGTAAAAATAATGAGCTAAGGTAGTTTTTTAAAGCTAAAATAAAGAAGACAATATAAAAGGGACTAAAATAATTTGTGGTGAACAAATAAAGTGATGATCAAATAATGGAGCTAGGGAATATGATAATTCTTTAAAGTTAGAATTATAATATAAAATTATAATATAAAAGGGACTAATATAAGTTGTGGTGAACAATAAAGTGGTAATCAAATAAATGAGCTTTGGAGTATAATGGCAAAATAGTGAACTTATTAACTTTAGCACCTGAGAATAGCACCTTGATTATTTTAACAATTGTGAATATATGAGCTAAGGTAGTTATATAAAGCTAAAATAAAGGAAAAAAAATATATAAGGGACTACAATTGAGTAATGGTAAACAAGTTAAATGGACAGATAGTCACTATGAGATAATATTGGTTTAGGAGTAAGATCTGATTTGTAATATTAAATAAGTTGAGCAGTTTATTGCACAATAAAAAGTAAATTAAAATGAGGTAGTTGGTACTAGCTAACAAAAGATAGTTTTGGTACTTGCAAAAAAGTAATTGGAATATACACTAATTGCACACACAATAAAAAGTGACTAAAAAAACAAGTAGTGGTAAACAAAATTAAATGGACAGGTAAGAACAATGAATAATGGTAATGTTTTGGTTATAATATGATAGTAAGATGGTAGACAGGTACAAAGGATAATATAAAGGTTGGAGTTGAATATACAAACTTGAAAATTTGTCAACAAAATGTTATGGGAAGTATAAAATAATGTTTAATGTACAAAAGTAAAATTGACTGGTAGTAAATATGGTGTTTAATAAAATTTTAGTAAGTAATAATGATTACAAAAAAAGTGAAAAAGTAATGTTTATTTCATTCAATATTGCACTGGTAGTTATACTAGAGGTTATATGGCAGTACAAGGTAATTAAGAGTACTCTAAGATAGTAAATGTGGTATAAAACAGGTAAAGGTAATTAGACAAGTAATGGTTATTAAATGTCAAAAATGTTAAGAGTAAATTGAAATTATAGTAAGAATGATAATTATTAATTCTAGTAGGCAATATCAATTGATAGTATTTAAAAAAAATATGAGGTAGTAATATGGACAGAGAAAGTGTCAATTCAGCTAATGTTTAAGCAAACAATAGTAAATAAGAAAATTACATAAGGTGACTTATGCTTACTAGTAAAATCACAAGATGAGGTAGTTGATTATTTAAATACTAAGAGATTGTACAATGAAATTTGAACAATAATGGAGCAAAACATACACTACACTACGTAGGCTTTTAAGTTGGACATTGTTTAGTTATTCTCTGTAAGATTAGTATCCCTGAGAAATCGTGATAGATCATTCTCGTTCGTGATTGTGTACAGTTGACTTACATTTGTTTTCCTAACAAGAATTTTCCCATCCCGTGTGAAGCATTGGTGTATTGTGTCGTTATTCTCCCGCTTAAGTTTTCTGACTCTTGTAAATTGTGAGTTCATTACCTTTGTAAATTGTGAGTTCATTACCTTTGTAAATTGTGAGTTCATTACCTCTGCAACTTGCTCAGCTATCAAAACTTTGGAGTCCAGTCCCTGGACCAATTATGTACCTCTGTAATCTTTTGACTACCGCCCACAGGATGGGTATGGGGTGCATAATAAACATATTAAACTAACTCTATACAGGAGGTTCTGACGTTTTTTGGTAAGACACTCGTTTATGTATACCTCTTTCTTTACTTTAATAGTCTTTTTTCCTGTCATGTGAGTGGAATCTAAGCATAACACTTTTTCTACCATGGGATCCTAGTAACCTGGCTTCTTTTATTTCAGACTCTGGTACAATAACACTTGTTTGGTCCTTTATGATCTGCAGAGTAATTTCTTTACTGTTTGTTTGGTTCATATCACTGGGAAAAAGTGGACTGTTAACTATTACTGCGTCCGATAGTTTATCTTGTTCAGTTTTATCTTCTGGGAAAAAGTGGACTGTTAACTATTACTGCGTCCGATAGTTTATCTTGTTCAGTTTTATCTTCTTGGAGTCGCTGAACTGGTTATCTAAGTTGTTCTTCAATTCTTTTACTGCTTCATCAACCTTTGTATTAAGAGATATTATTTGTTCTGTATGGCTATCTATGACTGTTTGGATGGTCTTGCCACAGTTAGTCATTCCTGGTGTTGATAACTTTTGTTCAAGACTGAAGATTTTGTTCTCGAGTTGTGTCATCCTGGTGTCTTGTTTTGTTAGCGTCTCTCGAAGATTCATATTTTCAATAACTAAGTTGGAGATGCATGACTTTAGGGTATCTGGATCGTTGGTCATACCTGAGAGACTACTTGGTAGGTTGAATCCGGGGAAGAGAGGGGAGGATGGGCTGGTGGCAGCCATGTTTGTTGTTATTGTTGTGGTGTCGCCTTGTGTGGTGGTGAGAGGGGTGGTTGCTGGGCCGGCGTCCTCCTGGCTACACTTGTTGAATAGTTGATTTTTCGGCGTTTTCTTGCTGGCCTTGGTGCTGTTTCCTCTTAGATTGCGCCTCATAATACTACAGGAATTGTTGTAGTTTGGAAGAAGTTGTAGTTATACAAAGTTTAGGGTTACGTTGTTCGGCTGGCAGCGGGGTGTTGCTTTCGGTTTGTGGGCAGTCTTCCTTTGATCTCTATTATGTTCGATTTGTAGGTTTCGCTGTTGGTAATCTTTGGTCATTCTGGGTGCTACGTTGGGTAGTGCAGTTTTGCAAGTAACTAGGTCATCATAGGAGCATTGGTAGCTCTGATAGTTGGAGAAAAGTACGGAGCTTGGAGGTCGCTGCTGCCGCTGCCGTTGCCGCTAACTTTAAGTTAGTAATCTAGAGAATACATAAATAATGTTGAGAGCTTAATGAGCTGAGGTAGAATAACAGATCTTAGACTGTAAAATCGATTTGTGTAAAAAAATCTCTCTTACAGACACAGCCAAGTCAAACACGACTCGTCTACGATGGTGGCAACCCTCACCACACGGCTCCTTCACTTCACAGTGGGCAGTTGACCAGGTCAGTGGTGATATCTACCTCACAGTGGGCAGTTGACCAGGTCAGTGGTGATAACTACCTCACAGTGGGCAGTTGACCAGGTCAGTGGTGATATCTACCTCACAGTGGGCAGTTGACCAGGTCAGTGGTGATATCTACCTCACAGTGGGCAGTTGACCAGGTCAGTGGTGATATCTACCTCACAGTGGGCAGTTGACCAGGTCAGTGGTGATATCTACCTCACAACGGGCAGTTGACCAGGTCAGTGGTGATATCTACCTCACAGTGGGCAGTTGACCAGGTCAGTGGTGATACCTACCTCACAGTGGGCAGTTGACCAGGTCAGTGGTGATATCTACCTCACAGTGGGCAGTTGACCAGGTCAGTGGTGATATCTACCTCACAGTGGGCAGTTGACCAGGTCAGTGGTGATACCTACCTCACAGTGGGCAGTTGACCAGGTCAGTGGTGATATCTACCTCACAGTGGGCAGTTGACCAGGTCAGTGGTGATACCTACCTCACAGTGGGCAGTTGACCAGGTCAGTGGTGATATCTACCTCACATGGGCAGTTGACCAGGTCAGTGGTGATATCTACCTCACAGTGGGCAGTTGACCAGGTCAGTGGTGATACCTACCTCACAGTGGGCAGTTGACCAGGTCAGTGGTGATACCTACCTCACAGTGGGCAGTTGACCAGGTCAGTGGTGATATCTACCTCACATGGGCAGTTGACCAGGTGAGTGGTGATATCTACCTCACAACGGGCAATTGACCAGGTCAGTGGTGATATGTACCTCACAGTGGGCAGTTGACCAGGTCAGTGGTGATACCTACCTCACAATGGGCAGTTGACCAGGTCAGTGGTGATATCTACCTCACAGTGGGCAGTTGACCAGGTCAGTGGTGATATCTACTTCACAGTGGGCAGTTGACCAGGTCAGTGGTGATATCTACCTCACAATGGGCAGTTGACCAGGTCAGTGGTGATATGTACCTCACAGTGGGCAGTTGACCAGGTCAGTGGTGATACCTACCTCACAATGGGCAGTTGACCAGGTCAGTGGTGATATCTACCTCACAACGGGCAGTTGACCAGGTCAGTGGTGATATCTACCTCACAGTGGGCAGTTGACCAGGTCAGTGGTGATATCTACTTCACAGTGGGCAGTTGACCAGGTCAGTGGTGATATCTACCTCACAGTTGGCAGTTGACCAGGTCAGTGGTGATATCTACCTCACAGTGGGCAGTTGACCAGGTCAGTGGTGATACCTACCTCACAGTGGGCAGTTGACCAGGTCAGTGGTGATATCTACTTCACAGTGGGCAGTTGACCAGGTCAGTGGTGATATCTACCTCACAGTGGGCAGTTGACCAGGTCAGTGGTGATATCTACCTCACAGTGGGCAGTTGACCAGGTCAGTGGTGATATCTACTTCACAGTGGGCAGTTGACCAGGTCAGTGGTGATATCTACCTCACAGTGGGCAGTTGACCAGGTCAGTGGTGATATCTACCTCACAGTGGGCAGTTGACCAGGTCAGTAGTGATACCTATCATGACTACAGTAGAAATGTCTTGGTCGCTGCGCGATCTGAGAAAGATATTCCCTAATTGAATAAGCCCAGTCCCCTGTGCCTCAGTGCATGCGTTAAGTATAGTGCAGAGTGCGGCATAAATTTCTAATAAAATATTTAAAATATTTGTATATTTAAAGCTTAACAGAAGAAATATTCACCAGTCATCACATGGAAACTAATATTGCAATTTATTAAATAAAAAATAACTCATTAGGACATACAAATCAAATTTAAACCTTCCATCACTAGGAAACACAAACTCGGAATTCATAGTGAAAACATTCTCTTTTTATCTCGGAGAGACTAATATCCTGAAATACACAAGCCACTCACAGCGTTGATGACCAAAGTAAGTCAGTCGAATGAGGCACTCGAACATTATTACAATAAAAGCAGTAATTCAGTTTTATTAATTTCACTCATTAAATGCGCAAAGTTTGACCTAAACTGGACAAAATTAATCCCATTTAAGGTTTTAAGTTAGTTTAATTTAAGCAATGGGTACGTAACTTACCATATTTTTTACAATGGTGTTGAAGTTACACACATGTTATGGGAACATGAAAGTTTATTATGTCGACCTAACTCACCGTGACTTACTGCTCATCAGAAGTTTATTATGTCGACCTAACTCACCGTGACTTACTGCTCATCAGAAGTTTATTATGTCGACCTAACTCACCGTGACTTACTGCTCATCAGAAGTTTATTATGTCGACCTAACTCACCGTGACTTACTGCTCATCAGAAGTTTATTATGTCGACCTAACTCACCGTGACTTACTGCTCATCAGAAGTTTATTATGTCGACCTAACTCACCGTGACTTACTGCTCATCAGAAGTTTATTATGTAGACCTAACTCACCGTGACTTACTGCTCATCAGAAGTTTATTATGTCGACCTAACTCACCGTGACTTACTGCTCATCAGAAGTTTATTATGTCGACCTAACTCACCGTGACTTACTGCTCATCAGAAGTTTATTATGTAGACCTAACTCACCGTGACTTACTGCTCATCAGAAGTTTATTATGTCGACCTAACTCACCGTGACTTACTGCTCATCAGAAGTTTATTATGTCGACCTAACTCACCGTGACTTACTGCTCATCAGAAGTTTATTATGTCGACCTAACTCACCGTGACTTACTGCTCATCAGAAGTTTATTATGTCGACCTAACTCACCGTGACTTACTGCTCATCAGAAGTTTATTATGTAGACCTAACTCACCGTGACTTACTGCTCATCAGAAGTTTATTATGTAGACCTAACTCACCGTGACTTACTGCTCATCAGAAGTTTATTATGTAGACCTAACTCACCCTGACTTACTGCTCATCAGAAGTTTATTATGTAGACCTAACTCACCGTGACTTACTGCTCATCAGAAGTTTATTATGTAGACCTAACTCACCGTGACTTACTGCTCATCAGAAGTTTATTATGTAGACCTAACTCACCGTGACTTACTGCTCATCAGAAGTTTATTATGTAGACCTAACTCACCGTGACTTACTGCTCATCAGAAGTTTATTATGTCGACCTAACTCACCCTGACTTACTGCTCATCAGAAGTTTATTATGTAGACCTAACTCACCGTGACTTACTGCTCATCAGAAGTTTATTATGTAGACCTAACTCACCCTGACTTACTGCTCATCAGAAGTTTATTATGTAGACCTAACTCACCCTGACTTACTGCTCATCAGAAGTTTATTATGTAGACCTAACTCACCCTGACTTACTGCTCATCAGAAGTTTATTATGTAGACCTAACTCACCGTGACTTACTGCTCATCAGAAGTTTATTATGTAGACCTAACTCACCGTGACTTACTGCTCATCAGAAGTTTATTATGTAGACCTAACTCACCGTGACTTACTGCTCATCAGAAGTTTATTATGTCGACCTAACTCACCGTGACTTACTGCTCATCAGAAGAAACATTCTCCTGTCAGTTCACATCAACTAATTTTATTAATAAAAGTCAGGGTAAAACTTTCTTTGAGCAAAACATTGTAGCAATAAAAGCTACATAAGATTTTTTTCTCCAGTTATTGTACAGAATACAACAAAATTTGCCACTACACAGCTTATTGGGAATTACCTTCAGATGAGTGGTAGTGATGTACCTGGGTGCATCCAGTAGATCCGCTGCTCCAGTCGTTCAGGATGAAACCCACACACTAAGTTAACAACATTAACATTCTAAATAGGATACACCAGTGTGGAGATTTTGAAGAAAATCAGAAATGGCTTTCTGAATTCATCACACGGAAACCGGACAATTATAATAATAATAATACATTTTTATTTCTTGACGTACATGTACAAGGTATATAGACGTGCCTGACATCAGTGACATACTTCTAAATACAAGGCCCCTTGTTATGCAGAGCATTTTGGGCCAATTACGTCAGTTTTCTCCTCAGAATGCGACCCACGCTACTCGACTAACACCCAGGTACCTATTTTACTGATAGGTGAGCATGGACAGCAGGTGTCTTCAGGAAACACGTCCTCAAGTTTCCACCTGTACTGGGAATCGAGTGCGCTGAGTGAGAGGATGATCTTTATAAAGCTTAGTAGAGAGCATCTGCACTTGTCAGTTGTTCCACGAACCTCCGTCAAGCTTTAGCTGACCAGGGTTGAAAATGTTAAACTATTCAGCTAAAGCGTTCTGAACTTATAAACAAGAACCTTGGAGAAAGTTAGTATAAGAGAACACTGTAGCTTACACTGTCACTTCTGCCATCACAACACTGTAGCTTACACTGTCACCTCTGGCATCACAACACTGTAGCCTACACTGTCACTTCTGCCATCACAACACTGTAGCCTACACTGCGTCACCACTGGCAACACAACACTGTAGCTTACACTGTCACTTCTGGCATCACAACACTGTAGCTTACACTGTGTCACCTCTGGCAACGCAACACTGTAGCTTACATTGTCACCTCTGGCATCACAACACTGTAGCTTACACTGTCACCTCTGGCATCACAACACTGTGTCACCTCTGGCATCACAACACTGTAGCTTACATTGTCACCTCTGGCATCACAACACTGCAGCTGACACTGTCACCTCTGGCTGAAGGAGAGGTGCAGAGTAGCAGTAGTGAGAATGTAGCCACTGGGAGATCATGTCCCTCTCAGATCAAACAGTTCTCACTTGAAAAAGTTGTCCAAGGTGTTTTCTCTTCTGTACCAAGATGCCATTGTGTTGCAGTGTCTGACAGAGTGATTATCAAATGGTACACAATACCGACGGGTTGGTAGATAAGACACATAGGCAACATTTAGGCAACTTTATTCCGAAACGTTTCGCCTACACAGTAGGCTTCTTCAGTCGAATACAGAAAGTAGGCAGGAACAGTAGAGATGTGAAGACGATGTAATCAGTCCATCACCCTTGAAGTCGTAGAATTTGAGGTTGTCAGTCCCTCAGCCTGGAGAAGTTCAGTTCCATAGTCAGGAACTATCTGATAATCAAGCGACAGTGTTGAGACTTAAATACTGTCTGAAGGAGAGGTGCAGAGTAGTAGTAGTGAGAATGTAGCCACTTAGAGGTCATGTCCCTCTCAGATCGAACTTTTCCAGGCTGAACTTCTCCAGGCTGAGGGACTGACAACCTCAAATTCTACGACTTCAAGGGTGATGGACTGATTACATCGTCTTCACATCTCTACTGCTCCCGCCTACTTTCTGTATTCGACTGAAGAAGCCTACTGTGTAGGCGAAACGTTTCGGAATAAAGTTGCCTAAATGTTGCCTATGTGTCTTATCTACCAACCCGTCGGTATTGTGTACCATTTGATAATCAAACATATAATGATGGGCAAGTTCTCCATATTTTCTAGACTTTTGGAACTCCCTGAAGCTGGCAGCTGCCCCTCCTTCCTCCCTGGTGTATTGGAGATAAGTATCAGCCAAGGTAGATGCACATGTATAGTCCCACACCACCTGCTTACCGTCTGTCCAGGCATGAAGGGTGATACCATCTGGACGCTTCTGGCTGCCATCAGATCTGCATAGTTGGGGTGGCTCCCTTACTGCTGGGCATCCGGCTGTTGTGAGACTCCTCTTGATAATGTTATTAACCTCCTCATGTCTTGCAATCTTTCCCTCGGATTTACGGCACACAAGGCCATGGTACCCGAATCGGTCTGCTGCTTCACTGTCACAAATACACCTGTGTTCGGCGAAAATAGGGGCGGCAAGTCGAAGGGCAACACCGATGCGGATGGTCTGTGGTTCGAGGCGTGTGCCAAGGCTGGAGTTGGGAACAGCCAACAGAAAGTCCCCAGCATGAGGGGCTCTCACTGCCAGGAGGCGGGCTCTATCCTTCCCTGACACACTCTGAAGCATCGTTGAGGCTATATTTTCCACTATTGGACCATCCCAGTGCGATTGTTTGTAGTTGTTGGGGGGAGCAGGTCTGGTTTCTGAGCCCGTTAGATTATCCCAGATCATTGCTCCGTCAATGAATTTTTGGTCCTGGGCTCCAATCTTGTCCCTAAGATGTTCAGGGAGAATCGCTGCTACAAGCTCTCTGGATGCAATACACGAGGACAGAAAAGCAGGTAACGCAATCTGTGATGACTTGCGGACACCAATGCCTCCTAGTCTGACTGGAAGTGTAGCTTGGTTCCACTGCCCGTCTTCTGGAGTAAGGTTAAGTACTTTCGTAAAAATCTGCCTCAGAATACTGTCATATTCGTGCAGTATAGGGTTATCATATGAAGGTGCACATCTTAGGAAATATGTCAACCTGGGCAGACTCAAGCACTTTGTGAGAAGGTACAAGGCATCGTGGGTGTCCAGATTGCCTATTCGTTGTTCCATTCTCCTTAACTCTTCCAATTTCTTCCTGAGAATTGTGTCAATGGCATTGCTTCCCAGAGGTGCTCCTAGCAAGACACTATTTGTGGGGGCAATGACTGCTGCTCCTGGTAGTTTTGATCTCACTGCATTTATCACTTGTTGACTGACTGAGATGATTTCACATTTGGATGGATTCAGGATGAGACCCATTTCCTGTCCCCGTGTCATTACCTGTGTAAGGTCATGTAGGAGGGACTCCTTTGTACCTGCTAGTGTGCCATCATCTAGGAACCAGATGTTTAGCTCGCTGGTCAGTCTGACTGTGATTTCCCTAACTGCAATACAGAAGAGAAATGGTGCAAGAGGATCTCCTTGTTGGACACCCTCCGATGATGTGATTTCATGCTCTCCAAAGAGAAGCATTGATTCCTTGCTATACCCAGCTGAAACAAAAGGGAAGAGACCAGGGAAATGTTCTTGTACTGCTGCTAATACCACGTCTCTTTTCAGGAGATTGAACGCATTCTTGAAATCTAATTTTACCACTGCATTGTCCTCAGGCAGGTCGTTGATATATGCCCTTGTTGCATGAACCGCTGCTTCACTTCCTTGAGAGACCCCAAAGCCAAGCTGGTTTGGTTGAAGCATCATGGCTGCCTGTGCACGAATACTTCGGACAGCAGCTTTGGATACGAGGCGGCGTAACGTGTTGCCTACTGCAATTGGCCGAATTCCTCCATCCTTCTTTTTAAGTGCACAAAGTGTTGCACCAAAAAAGAAAGGTCTAATTTCATCAGGAATCAGACCAGCCAAGGAATTGTTGACGAACCTTGTGATCTCTGAAAGCAGTGTCTCTGCAATTTCCCCAATAACTGGATTAACCATTTCCTTTAAATGTTGTGGCCTTATTCCAGTGTAACCCCCAGCAGAGCCAGATGGGAACGACATTATTGCTTTGTAAATGTCTGAGTCTTCCACAATCAATGGTTCCATAGTGGGGACAGAGGTGTTGGAACTGTTGGTGGCACTGGTTTCCCTGGCAGGGTGCTTTCCTCTAAGTGCTTCAGCCGTGTCAGCATCCCTGGGAGCAACTGTATCGTCACTGGTAATAATTCTGATTGCCCCCACTGTGTTGCCCTCTTCAATTTTCTTGCTCACCTGGACTCTGACTTTTTCACTGTCAGTAGAGTGAGTAGGGGTTCTGCCTCTCCCTTTTTTGTGTTGACGGGGAAGGGGGGAGTAGAATGATAGCTCTAGGTCTTTCGTGTTGCAATCAACACATCATCAAGAGCTTGCAAAATTGCAGAAAATAGGAGAATGTCCCAGCAAACAACGTTCCCAGACGAGCGTCTTCACTGGCGTGATGGAGGGAGATAAGAGAGGGTACCGTAAGTGCCCTCAGGCACAACAGTACCCATAGCCAGAAAGATAAATGTTATAGCAGTAGAAAAAATCCCACAAGCATTGATATTGTAAAAGCCTAAACGAAATTATCTTGGCAATAATAAAAAATTCCGTCACATTCTGCTATGACATCAATAACTTTAAATCGATAAATACTTTATCAGAGATTTAAAAGTCACTGGCAATTATATCCTCCACGGGACAAAGTGTCCATTTAAATTACAAGAGAAAACGGTACCATATATAGGAGAGACTTCTAAAACATATAAAGGAATAGGGGCTCATTAAAGTAACCTCATTAAGAGTGGCAGACATCTGCCACAGATTTTCATCCCACAATAATTCTGAGGCAGACTCTGAACACTTATATGAATGCATCAGACTCTTAAATGTAGTGCCACACCGAGAAATAAGGGCTTAAAAATATTTTTGCTGCAGTTTAGGAAGGTTGAACCAGAGTTTGTTTCACATTATTGTGGGATGAATAATTGAAATAACTAAAAATAACTGAAAAATGTGTCTTATGATCAGCACTAACTCTCCCTATTACTTGTTTTTTTTTATGTAAACTATAAAGGCTGGTCAGTCTTACTCTGAGAAAAGTTTGGATTAATTTTGGCTTGTGTTGGTCCCAGTTTGGATTCATTCTGGCTTGTGTTGGTCCCAGTTTGGATACATTCTGGCTTGTGTTGGTCCCAGTTTGGATTAATTTTGGCTTGTGTTGGTCCCTGTTTGGATTCATTCTGGCTTGTGTTGGTCCCACTTTGGATTAATTTTGGCTTGTGTTGGTCCCACTTTGGATTAATTTTGGCTTGTGTTGGTCCCACTTTGGATTAATTTTGGCTTGTGTTGGTCCCTGTTTGGATTCATTCTGGCTTGTGTTGGTCCCAGTTTGGATTAATTTTGGCTTGTGTTGGTCCCTGTTTGGATTCATTCTGGCTTGTGTTGGTCCCAGTTTGGATTCATTCTGGCTTGTGTTGGTCCCTGTTTGGATTAATTTTGGCTTGTGTTGGTCCCTGTTTGGATTCATTCTGGCTTGTGTTGGTCCCTGTTTGGATTAATTTTGGCTTGTGTTGGTCCCTGTTTCGATTCATTCTGGCTTGTGTTGGTCCCAGTTTGGATTCATTCTGGCTTGTGTTGGTCCCTGTTTGGATTAATTTTGGCTTGTGTTGGTCCCTGTTTCGATTCATTCTGGCTTGTGTTGGTCCCTGTTTGGATTAATTTTGGCTTGTGTTGGTCCCTGTTTGGATTCATTCTGGCTTGTGTTGGTCCCAGTTTGGATTAATTTTGGCTTGTGTTGGTCCCTGTTTGGATTCATTCTGGCTTGTGTTGGTCCCAGTTTGGATTAATTTTGGCTTGTGTTGGTCCCTGTTTGGATTCATTCTGGCTTGTGTTGGTCCCTGTTTGGATTCATTCTGGCTTGTGTTGGTCCCTGTTTGGATTCATTCTGGCTTGTGTTGGTCCCTGTTTGGATTAATTTTGGCTTGTGTTGGTCCCTGTATCGATTCATTCTGGCTTGTGTTGGTCCCAGTTTGGATTCATTCTGGCTTGTGTTGGTCCCTGTTTGGATTAATTTTGGCTTGTGTTGGTCCCTGTTTCGATTCATTCTGGCTTGTGTTGGTCCCAGTTTGGATTCATTCTGGCTTGTGTTGGTCCCTGTTTGGATTAATTTTGGCTTTTGTTGGTCCCTGTTTCGATTCATTCTGGCTTGTGTTGGTCCCTGTTTGGATTCATTCTGGCTTGTGTTGGTCCCTGTTTGGATTCATTCTGGCTTGTGTTGGTCCCAGTTTGGATTCATTCTGGCTTGTGTTGGGCCCAGTTTGGATTAATTTTGTTTTGTGTTGGTCCCTGTTTGGATTCATTCTGGCTTGTGTTGGTCCCAGTTTGGATTCATTCTGGCTTGTGTTGGTCCCAGTTTGGATTAATTTTGTCTTGTGTTGGTCCCAGTTTGGATTAATTTTGTCTTGTGTTGGTCCCTGTTTGGATTCATTCTGGCTTGTGTTGGTCCCAGTTTGGATTAATTTTGTCTTGTGTTGGTCCCAGTTTGGATTAATTTTGGCTTGTGTTGGTCCCTGTTTGGATTCATTCTGGCTTGTGTTGGTCCCAGTTTGGATTAATTTTGTCTTGTGTTGGTCCCTGTTTGGATTCATTCTGGCTTGTGTTGGTCCCAGTTTGGATTAATTTTGTCTTGTGTTGGTCCCAGTTTGGATTCATTTTGGTTTGTGTTGGCCCCAGTTTGGATTCATTTTGGCTTGTGTTGGTCCCAGTTTGACTTTTTCATAGTAGAAATAAGGATAATTTCTGGATGCTTCACCAAACTGATAACTTGTTAATGGAGTTTCCGAGAAGCTTTAAACTTAATGTATTTGTGTAATCTAGCATATATTTTTCTCTAAAATAACTAGAGATTGCCCTCTCAGTTTGGCTTCAAGCTTTCAAAGCTGATGTTTCTTAGTGGAAGCTTTGAATTTGTTTTAGACTCATAACAAGACGGTTTCTGAAATAATTACACACACAAAAAAACAAAAAAACAAAATCTTGAATAGTCTTTAGAAAATTGAACAAAGGGAACTTCACCTGCTAATTCTTCCCTGAACATTTACTTAAATGATGGTAATGGTATAGATGCCTCTGGCCTGGTGGATAAAACTCTCTCTTCACACGGTGAAGTCACGGGCTCGATTCTCAGCGAGGGTAGAAACATTGGGCGTGTTTCCTTACACCTCTTGTCTATGTTCACCCATCAGTAACATCTTGACCTGGGAGTAAGTCGATTGGTGTGGGTCGCATCCTGGGATAAAACTGACCTAATTTGCCCGAAATGCTCTACATAACAAGCGGCTTTCTATATATTATTATTATTATTATTATAATCAAAAAAGCGCTAAGCCACAAGGGCTATACAGCGCTGGGCTTTCTATATAGCAGTATGTCACTAATGTCAGCTAGGACTGTATACCTTGTACATGTACTTGTAGAAATATATTATTATTATTATTATTATTATTATTATTATTATTTTATTATTATTAACGAGGGATGGGAATTTGTATGTGCACATGTAGGCTGTGTAGGTGCACATGTAGGCCGTGTAGGTGCACATGTAGGCCGTGTAGGTGCACATGTAGGCCGTGTAGCTGCGCATCTAGGCTGTGTACATACACATGTAGGCTGTGTAGGTGCACATGTAGGCCGTGTAGGTGCACATGTAGGCTGTGAAGGTGCATATGTAGGCTGTGTAGCTGCGTATCTAGACTGTGTACATACACATGTAGCCTTTGTAGGTGCACATGTAGGCCGTGTAGGTGCACATGTAGGCTGTGAAGGTGCATATGTAGGTTGTGTAGCTGCACATCTAGGCTGTGTACATACACATGTAGGCTGTGTAGGTGCAGATGTAGTCTGTGTAGGTGCACATCTAGGCTGTGTAGATGCACATGTAGTCTGTGTAGGTACACATGAAGGCTGTGTAGTGCACATATAGTCTGTAGGTGCACATGTAGCATGTGTAGGTGCACATGAAAGCTGTGTAGTGCACATATGGTCTGTGTAGATGCACATGTAGGCTTTGTAAGTGCACATGAAGACTGTGTACGTGCACATGAAGGCTGTGTAGTAAACATATGTTCTGTGTAGGTGCACATGTAGGCTGTAAAGGTGCTCATGTAGGCTGTGTAGCTGCACGTGTAGGCTGTGTAGTGCACATATAGTTTGTGTAGGTGCACATGTAGGCTGTGAAGGTGCACATGTAGTCTGTGTAGGTGCACTTGCAGGCTGTGAAGGTGCACATGTAGGCTGTGTAGATGTACACGTAGGCTGGGTAGGGGCACATGTAGGCTGTGAAGGTGCACATGTAGTCTGTGTAGGTGCACTTGTAGGCTGTGAAGGTGCACATGTAGTCTGTGTAGGTGCACTTGTAGGCTGTGAAGGTGCACATGTAGGCTGTGTGGGTGCACATGTAGGCTGTGTAGATGCACATGTAGGTTGTCTAGGTGTACATGTAAGCTGGGTAGGGGCACATGTAGGCTGTGTAGGTGCACATGTAGGCTGTGTAGGTGCACATGTAGGCTGTGTAGGTGCACATGTAGGTTGTGTAGTTGCACTTGTAGGCTGTGAAGGTGCACATGTAGTCTGTGTAGGTGCACTTGTAGGCTGTGAAGGTGCACATGTAGGCTGTGTGGGTGCACATGTAGGCTGTGTAGGTGCACATGTAGGTTGTGTAGGTGTACATGTAAGATGGGTAGGGGCACATGTAGGCTGTGTAGGTGCACATGTAGGCTGTGTAGGTACACATGTAGGCTGTGTAGGTGCACATGTAGGTTGTGTAGGTGCACATGTAGGCTGGGTAGGGGCACATGTAGGCTGTGTTGGTGCACATGTAGGCTGTGTAGGTGCACATGTAGGTTGTGTAGGTGCACATGTAAGCTGGGTAGGGGCACATGTAGGCTGTGTAGGTGCACATGTAAGTTGTGTAGGTGCACATGTAAGCTGGGTAGGGGCACATGTAAGCTGGGTAGGGGCACATGTAGGCTGTGTAGGTGCACATGTAAGTTGTGTAGGTGCACATGTAAGTTGTGTAGGTGCACATGTAAGCTGGGTAGGGGCACATGTAAGCTGGGTAGGGGCACATGTAGGCTGTGTAAGGGCACATTTTTTGTTTTATCAATAAGAAAATTAAGGAAACTGAAGTTGTTGGATTCTGTATATTAGCTGGGGAATGCATCTTTTGGTCGGCTTCAAACTTTTTATTGCTTAAGCGTTTCCCTCAAAGGAAGCTTCCTCTTGATTGCCAATTTGTTAGACAAAATGAAATAATTGACAATAACTGAAATAGACAGCAACCACCCAGGGAGGTACTACCGTCCTGCCAAGTGAGTGTAAAACGGAAACCTGTAATTGTTTTACATGATGGTAGGATTGCTGGTGTCTTTTGTCTGTCTCATAAATATGCAAGATTACAGGTATGTCTTGCTACTTCATACATTTAGGTCACACTACACATACATGTACAAGCATGTATACATACACACAGCTCTGGGTGTCCTTTTGTTGTCTTACTGGTTCTTGTTCTTGTTTATTTTCTGTTATCTTCCTCCGTAAGCCATGTGTTTTGTAAGAGGCGACTAAAATGCCGGGAGCAAGGCGCTAGTAACACCTTCTCCTGTATAAATTACTAAATTTTAAAAGAGAAACTTTCGTTTTTCTTTTTGGGCCACCCTGCCTTGGTGGGCCACCCTGCCTTGGTGGGCCACCCTGCCTCGGTGGGCCACCCTGCCTTGGTGGGCCACCCTTCCTCGGTGGGCCACCCTGCCTCTGTGGGCCACCCTGCCTTGGTGGGCCACCCTGCCTCGGTGGGCCACCCTGCCTTGGTGGGCCACCCTTCCTCGGTGGGCCACCCTGCCTTGGTGGGCCACCCTTCCTCGGTGGGCCACCCTGCCTTGGTGGGCCACCCTGCCTTGGTGGGCCACCCTTCCTCGGTGGGCCACCCTGCCTTGGTGGGCCACCCTTCCTCGGTGGGCCACTCTGCCTTGGTGGGCCACCCTTCCTCGGTGGGCCACCCTGCCTCGGTGGGCCACCCTGCCTCGGTGGGCCACCCTGCCTTGGTGGGCCACCCTGCCTCGGTGGGCCACTCTGCCTTGGTGGGTCACCCTTCCTCGGTGGGCCACTCTGCCTTGGTGGGCCACCCTGCCTCGGTGGGCCACCCTGCCTCGGTGGGCCACTCTGCCTTGGTGGGCCACCCTGCCTCGGTGGGCCACCCTGCCTTGGTGGGCCACCCTGCCTCGGTGGGCCACCCTGCCTCGGTGGGCCACCCTGCCTTGGTGGGCCACCCTTCCTCGGTGGGCCACCCTGCCTTGGTGGGCCAACCTTCCTCGGTGGGCCACTCTGCCTTGGTGGGCCACCCTTCCTCGGTGGGCCACCCTGCCTCGGTGGGCCACCCTGCCTCGGTGGGCCACCCTGCCTTGGTGGGCCACCCTGCCTTGGTGGGCCACCCTGCCTCGGTGGGCCACCCTGCCTCGGTGGGCCACCCTGCCTTGGTGGGCCACCCTGCCTTGGTGGGCCACCCTGCCTTGGTGGGCCACCCTGCCTCGGTGGGCCACTCTGCCTTGGTGGGCCACCCTGCCTTGGTGGGCCACCCTGCCTTGGTGGGCCACCCTGCCTTGGTGGGCCACTCTGCCTTGGTGGGCCACCCTGCCTTGGTGGGCCACCCTGCCTTGGTGGGCCACCCTGCCTTGGTGGGCCACCCTGCCTTGGTGGGCCACCCCGCCTCGGTGGGCCACCCTGCCTTGGTGGGCCACCCTGCCTTGGTGGGCCACCCTGCCTTGGTGGGCCACCCTGCCTTGGTGGGCCACTCTGCCTTGGTGGGCCACCCTGCCTTGGTGGGCCACCCTGCCTTGGTGGGCCACCCTGCCTTGGTGGGCCACCCTGCCTTGGTGGGCCACTCTGCCTTGGTGGGCCACCCTGCCTTGGTGGGCCACCCTGCCTTGGTGGGCCACCCCGCCTCGGTGGGCCACCCTGCCTTGGTGGGCCACCCCGCCTCGGTGGGCCACCCTGCCTTGGTGGGGCACCCTGCCTTGGTGGGCCACCCTGCCTTGGTGGGCCACCCTGCCTTGGTGGGCCACCCTGCCTTGGTGGGCCACCCTGCCTTGGTGGGCCACCCTGCCTTGGTGGACCACCCTGCCTTGGTGGGCCACCCTGCCTTGGTGGGCCACCCTGCCTTGGTGGGCCACCCTTCCTTGGTGGGCCACTCTGCCTTGGTGGGCCACCCTGCCTCGGTGGGCCACCCGGCCTCGGTGGGCCACCCGGCCTCGGTGGGCCACCCTGCCTCGGTGGGCCACCCTGCCTCGGTGGGCCACTCTGCCTCGGTGGGCCACCCTGCCTCGGTGGGTCACCCTGCCTCGGTGGGCCACCCTGCCTCGGTGGGCCACCCTGCCTCGGTGGGCCACCCTGCCTTGGTGGGCCACCCTGCCTTGGTGGGCCACCCTGCCTCGGTGGGTCACCCTGCCTCGGTGGGCCACCCTGCCTCGGTGGGCCACCCTGCCTCGGTGGGCCACCCGGCCTCGGTGGGATACGGCCGGTTTTTTGGAAAAAAAACTGAAATAGGTGAAAATAACTGAACAATGTTTCTTATGATCATCACTACCTCTCCTAATTATTAATATTTTATACAAACTATAAAGGCTGGTCAGTGTTACTCTGGGAAAAGTTTGTGTTGGTCCCAGTTTGACTTTTTCATGGTAGAAATAACGAATATTTAACTATTGGTTTTTATGCGATAATTTCTGGATGCTTCATCAAACTGATAACTTGTTAATGGGGCTTCCGAGAGGCTTTAAACTTAATGTACTTGCATAATCTAGCATATATTTTCCTCTGAAATAACAGGAGATTAACTTCTCAGTCTGGCTTTAAGCTTTCAAAGCTGATGTTTCTTAATGGAATGTTTGAATTTGTTTTAGACTGTGTGTGGCATAATTTACAAAGTTACTAATTGTCTTGAATGAATTAGAATATTAGTTTCCATGTGATAACTTGTGAATGCTTTTTCTGATCTGCTTCAAATCTCAGCACAATTATTTAACTACATTACAAACCTACGCCGCACCCTGCACTATTCTTATCGCATACTTCGAGGTAGAGGGGACTGGGGTTATGCGATATAGGGATAAATTCCCTGGATCATGCAGCGGCTGAAACACATCTGGTTACTAGTCATGCACTAGTGGTAATTGCTATAAGAAACTGAGAGGAAAACGTAGTGTAGAGAACGTCCCAAAAATATTAATATAATGCTTGCAGATCCACATTGGAAGTGCTGTGAGAGGCATTCCTGCCTTTACAGACATCGACACGGGTGTAGGATGGCTCCTGCGCCCTGGTTCAGTCTTAGAGCAAGTGTGTGGCCTCGCTCACAACTCACTCCATTTTACCAGTAAGTCTGACCTCGCCTCGAGGTTAAAATTAATTTGTGACATTGACATCTAAAAACATAATAAAAGAATATTATTAAAATACGATCCTTCAAGGTGTGTTTGTTGTGACGGCAGGTCGCGAGGGCTACAGGTTCGCTGAGACACCAGACATCATCATGACTGACCACAGCTTCATACAGTTCACTGTCTCGCTCGGCTGTAAGGACGCCGGCGCCTGCTTTGGTATGTTATCAATATCATATACAGGGAGGAGAGTTGATCATGATATACAAAATATTCAGAAAAATAGACAAAAGCTGAGTTTTTCTGTTTTCTGCATTAATAAACGTACAAAGAGACGAGAAAAAATAAAATAAACTATAATAAATACTGTGTACAGCATTCATTTTATATGTTGTTGTGCTAATGTCCTCGTTTAGTTGATATATACCGCTGAATAGTGTTTATTTTAGAGGATAAGACACAGCTATAAATGTAAAACTGCAAATAGGCCTCTATATATATATATATATATAATAGGTTGGTTGACAGCAACCACCCAGGGAGGTACTACCGTCCTGCCAAGTGAGTGTAAAACAAAAGCCTGTAATTGTTTTACATGATGGTAGGATTGCTGGTGTCTTTTGTCTGTCTCATAAATATGCAAGATTACAGGTGTGTCTTGCTACTTCTACTTACACTTAGGTCACACTACACATACATGTACATGTTTATTTATACACACTCATCTGAGTTTTCTTTGATTTTATCTTAATAGTTCTTGGTCTTATTACTTTTCCTTTTATATCCATGGGGAAGTGGAATAAGAATCTTTCCTCCGTAAGCCATGCGTGTTGTAAAAGTCAACTAAAATGCCGGGAACAATGGGCTAGTAACCCCTTTTCCTGTAAAGATTACTAAAAAGAATAAGAAGAAGAAAATTGTCAAAGTGGGAAGTCTGAATGTGCGTGGATGTTGTGCAAATGATAAGAAAGAGATGATTGTGGATGTTATGAATGAGAAGAACCAGGATGTCCTGGTTTTAAGTGAAACAAAGCTGAAGGGGGTGGGAGAGTTTCAGTGGAGAGGAATAACTGGGATTAGTTCAGGGGTTTCAAATAGAGTTAGAGCTAAAGAAGGAGTAGCAATAATGTTAAAGGATAAGATATGGCAGGAAAAGAGGGAATATAAATGTATTAATTCAAGGATTATGTGGAGTAAAATAAAGGTTGGATGTGAAAAGTGGGTTATAGTAAGCGTATATGCACCTGGAGAAGAGAGAAGTGTAGAGGAGAGAGAGAGAGATTTTGGGAAATGTTGAGTGAATACGTGGGGAGTTTTGAACCAAGTGTGAGAGTACTTGTGGTTGGGGATTTCAATGCTAAAGTGGGTAAAAATGTTGTGGAGGGAGTAGTAGGTAAATTTGGGGTGCCAGGGGTAAATGTAAATGGGGAGCCTTTAATTGAGCTATGTGTAGAAAGAGATTTGGTAATAAGTAATACATATTTTATGAAAAAGAGGATAAATAAATATACAAGGTATGATGTAGCATGTAATGAAAGTAGTTTGTTAGATTATGTATTGGTGGATAAAAGGTTGATGGGTAGGCTCCAGGATGTACATGTTTATAGAGGGGCAACTGATATATCGGATCATTATTTAGTTGTAGCTACAGTTAGAGTAAGAGGTAGATGGGACAAGAGGAAGGTGGCAACAACAAGTAGGAGGGAAGTGAAAGTGTATAAACTAAGGGAGGAGGAAGTTCGGGTGAGATATAAGCGACTATTGGCAGAAAGGTGGGCTAGTGCAAAGATGAGTAGTGGGGGGGGGGGGGGTTGAAGAGGGTTGGATGAGTTTTAAAAATGCAGTATTAGAATGTGGGGCAGAAGTTTGTGGTTATAGGAGGGTGGGGGCAGGAGGAAAGAGGAGTGATTGGTGGAATGATGAAGTAAAGGGTGTGATAAAAGAGAAAAAGTTAGCTTATGAGAGGTTTTTACAAAGCAGAAGTGTTATAAGAAGAGCAGAGTATATGGAGAGTAAAAGAAAGGTGAAGAGAGTGGTGAGAGAGTGCAAAAGGAGAGCAGATGATAGAGTGGGAGAGGCACTGTCAAGAAATTTTAATGAAAATAAGAAAAAATTTTGGAGTGAGTTAAACAAGTTAAGAAAGCCTAGGGAACGTATGGATTTGTCAGTTAAAAACAGAGTAGGGGAGTTAGTAGATGGGGAGAGGGAGGTATTAGGTAGATGGCGAGAATATTTTGAGGAACTTTTAAATGTTGAGGAAGAAAGGGAGGCGATAATTTCATGCACTAGCCAGGGAGATATACCATCTTTTAGGAGTGAAGAAGAGCAGAATGTAAGTGTGGGGGAGGTATGTGAGGCATTACGTAGAATGAAAGGGGGTAAAGCAGCTGGAACTGATGGGATCATGACAGAAATGTTAAAAGCAGGGGGGATATAGTGTTGGAGTGGTTGGTACTTTTGTTTAATAAATGTATGAAAGAGGGGAAGGTACCTAGGGATTGGCGGAGAGCATGTATAGTCCCTTTATATAAAGGGAAGGGGGACAAAAGAGATTGTAAAAATTATAGATGAATAAGTTTACTGAGTATACCAGGAAAAGTGTATGGTAGGGTCATAATTGAAAGAATTAGAGGTAAGACAGAATGTAGGATTGCGGATGAGCAAGGAGGTTTCAGAGTGGGTAGGGGATGTGTAGATCAAGTGTTTACATTGAAACATATATGTGAACAGTATTTAGATAAAGGTAGGGAAGTTTTATTGCATTTATGGATTTAGAAAAGGCATATGATAGAGTGGATAGGGGAGCAATGTGGCAGATGTTGCAAGTATATGGAATAGGTGGTAAGTTACTAAATGCTGTAAAGAGTTTTTATGAGGATAGTGAGGCTCAGGTTAGGGTGTGTAGAAGAGAGGGAGAATACTTCCCGGTAAAAGTAGGTCTTAGACAGGGATGTGTAATGTCACCATGGTTGTTTAATATATTTATAGATGGGGTTGTAAAAGAAGTAAATGCTAGGGTGTTCGGGAGAGGGGTGGGATTAAATTATGGGGAATCAAATACAAAATGGGAATTGACACAGTTACTTTTTGCTGATGATACTGTGCTTATGGGAGATTCTAAAGAAAAATTGCAAAGGTTAGTGGATGAGTTTGGGAGTGTGTGTAAAGGTAGAAAGTTGAAAGTGAACATAGAAAAGAGTAAGGTGATGAGGGTATCAAATGATTTAGATAAAGAAAAATTGGATATCAAATTGGGGAGGAGTATGGAAGAAGTGAATGTTTTCAGATACTTGGGAGTTGACGTGTCGGCAGATGGATTTATGAAGGATGAGGTTAATCATAGAATTGATGAGGGGAAAAAGGTGAGTGGTGCATTGAGGTATATGTGGAGTCAAAAAACGTTATCTATGGAGGCAAAGAAGGGAATGTATGAAAGTATAGTAGTACCAACACTCTTATATGGGTGTGAAGCTTGGGTTGTGAATGCAGCAGCGAGGAGACGGTTGGAGGCAGTGGAGATGTCCTGTCTAAGGGCAATGTGTGGTGTAAATATTATGCAGAAAATTCGGAGTGTGGAAATTAGGAGAAGGTGTGGAGTTAATAAAAGTATTAGTCAGAGGGCTGAAGAAGGGTTGTTGAGGTGGTTTGGTCATTTAGAGAGAATGGATCAAAGTAAAATGACATGGAGAGCATTTAAAATCTGTAGGAGAAGGAAGGAGGGGTAGGGGTCGTCCTCGAAAAGGTTGGAAGGAAGGAGTAAAGGAAGTTTTGTGGGCTAGGGGCTTGGACTTCCAGCAGGCGTGCATGAGCGTGTTTGATAGGAGTGAATGGAGACGAATGGTATTTGGGACCTGACGATCTGTTGGAGTGTGAGCAGGGTAATATTTAGTGAAGAGATTCAGGGAAACCGGTTATTTTTATATAGCCGGACTTGAGTCCTGGAAATGGGAAGTACAATGCCTGCACTCTAAAGGAGGGGTTCGGGATATTGGCAGTTTGGAGGGATATGTTGTGTATCTTTATACGTATATGCTTCTAAACTGTTGTGTTCTGAGCACCTCTGCAAAAACAGTGATTATGTGTGAGTGAGGTGAAAGTGTTGAATGATGATGAAAGTATTTTCTTTTTGGGGATTTTCTTTCTTTTTGGGTCACCCTGCCTCGGTGGGAGACGGCCGACTTGTTGAAATATATATATATATATATATATATATATATATATATATATATATATATATATATATATATATATATATATATATATATATATATATATATATATATATATATATATATATATAAGATTATATCCACGTATTGTATTGATAAAGCCACTAGTTGGCGAAACGTCTGCAAGCAAGATACCCGAATGTTGCTCATGTCTGATTTTCATCTTAATCAGCTGCACATTTTTGACACATTATTCTTGTGCTGTTTTTCTTGTTCATTAGACATAGTATCCGTACCCTCTGGGTATGTGCTCAGACACAGTATTTGTACCCTCTGGGTATGTGCTCGGACACAGTGTTTGTACCATCTGGGTATGTGCTCAGAGATAGTGTCTGTACCCTCTGGGTATGTGCTCAGAGATAGTGTCTGTACCCTCTGGGTATGTGCTCAGAGATAGTGTCTGTACCCTCTGGGTATGTGCTCGGACACAGTGTTTGTACCATCTGGGTATGTGCTCGGACACAGTGTTTGTACCCTCTGGGTATGTGCTCGGACACAGTGTTTGTACCATCTGGGTATGTGCTCAGAGATAGTGTCTGTACCCTCTGGGTATGTGCTCAGACACAGTATTTGTACCCTCTGGGTATGTGCTCGGACACAGTGTTTGTACCATCTGGGTATGTGCTCAGAGATAGTGTCTGTACCCTCTGGGTATGTGCTCAGAGATAGTGTCTGTACCCTCTGGGTATGTGCTCAGAGATAGTGTCTGTACCCTCTGGGTATGTGCTCAGAGATAGTGTCTGTACCCTCTGGGTATGTGCTCAGACACAGTGTCTGTACCCTCTGGGTATGTGCTCAGACACAGTATTTGTACCCTCTGGGTATGTGCTCAGACACAGTGTCTGTACCCTCTGGGTATGTGCTCAGACACAGTGTCTGTACCCTCTGGGTATGTGCTCAGACACAGTGTCTGTACCCTCTGGGTATGTGCTCGGACACAGTGTCTGTACCCTCTGGGTATGTGCTCGGACACAGTGTCTGTACCCTCTGGGTATGTGCTCAGACACAGTGTCTGTACCCTCTGGGTATGTGCTCAGACACAGTGTCTGTACCCTCTGGGTATGTGCTCAGACACAGTGTCTGTACCCTCTGGGTATGTGCTCAGACACAGTGTCTGTACCCTCTGGGTATGTGCTCAGAGATAGTGTCTGTACCCTCTGGGTATGTGCTCAGACACAGTGTCTGTACCCTCTGGGTATGTGCTCAGACACAGTATTTGTACCCTCTGGGTATGTGCTCAGACACAGTGTCTGTACCCTCTGGGTATGTGCTCAGACACAGTGTCTGTACCCTCTGGGTATGTGCTCAGACACAGTGTCTGTACCCTCTGGGTATGTGCTCGGACACAGTGTCTGTACCCTCTGGGTATGTGCTCAGACACAGTGTCTGTACCCTCTGGGTATGTGCTCAGACACAGTGTCTGTACCCTCTGGGTATGTGCTCAGACACAGTGTCTGTACCCTCTGGGTATGTGCTCAGACACAGTGTCTGTACCCTCTGGGTATGTGCTCGGACACAGTGTCTGTACCCTCTGGGTATGTGCTCAGACACAGTGTCTGTACCCTCTGGGTATGTGCTCAGACACAGTGTCTGTACCCTCTGGGTATGTGCTCAGACACAGTGTCTGTACCCTCTGGGTATGTGCTCAGAGATAGTGTCTGTACCCTCTGGGTATGTGCTCAGACACAGTGTCTGTACCCTCTGGGTATGTGCTCAGAGATAGTGTCTGTACCCTCTGGGTATGTGCTCAGAGATAGTGTCTGTACCCTCTGGGTATGTGCTCAGACACAGTGTCTGTACCCTCTGGGTATGTGCTCAGACACAGTGTCTGTACCCTCTGGGTATGTGCTCGGACACAGTGTTTGTACCATCTGGGTATGTGCTCAGAGATAGTGTCTGTACCCTCTGGGTATGTGCTCAGACACAGTGTCTGTACCCTCTGGGTATGTGCTCGGACACAGTGTTTGTACCATCTGGGTATGTGCTCAGAGATAGTGTCTGTACCCTCTGGGTATGTGCTCGGACACAGTGTCTGTACCCTCTGGGTATGTGCTCAGAGATAGTGTCTGTACCCTCTGGGTATGTGCTCAGACACAGTGTTTGTACCCTCTGGGTATGTGCTCAGACACAGTGTCTGTACCCTCTGGGTATGTGCTCGGACACAGTGTTTGTACCATCTGGGTATGTGCTCAGACACAGTGTCTGTACCCTCTGGGTATGTGCTCGGACACAGTGTTTGTACCATCTGGGTATGTGCTCAGAGATAGTGTCTGTACCCTCTGGGTATGTGCTCGGACACAGTGTCTGTACCCTCTGGGTATGTGCTCAGACACAGTGTCTGTACCCTCTGGGTATGTGCTCAGACACAGTGTTTGTACCCTCTGGGTATGTGCTCAGACACAGTGTCTGTACCCTCTGGGTATGTGCTCAGACACAGTGTTTGTACCCTCTGGGTATGTGCTCAGACACAGTGTCTGTACCCTCTGGGTATGTGCTCAGACACAGTGTTTGTACCATCTGGGTATGTGCTCAGAGATAGTGTCTGTACCCTCTGGGTATGTGCTCGGACACAGTGTCTGTACCCTCTGGGTATGTGCTCGGACACAGTGTCTGTACCCTCTGGGTATGTGCTCAGAGATAGTGTCTGTACCCTCTGGGTATGTGCTCAGACACAGTGTTTGTACCCTCTGGGTATGTGCTCAGACACAGTGTCTGTACCCTCTGGGTATGTGCTCGGACACAGTGTTTGTACCATCTGGGTATGTGCTCAGACACAGTGTCTGTACCCTCTGGGTATGTGCTCGGACACAGTGTTTGTACCATCTGGGTATGTGCTCAGAGATAGTGTCTGTACCCTCTGGGTATGTGCTCGGACACAGTGTCTGTACCCTCTGGGTATGTGCTCAGACACAGTGTCTGTACCCTCTGGGTATGTGCTCAGACACAGTGTTTGTACCCTCTGGGTATGTGCTCAGAGATAGTGTCTGTACCCTCTGGGTATGTGCTCAGACACAGTGTCTGTACCCTCTGGGTATGTGCTCAGACACAGTATTTGTACCCTCTGGGTATGTGCTCAGACACAGTGTCTGTACCCTCTGGGTATGTGCTCAGACACAGTGTTTGTACCCTCTGGGTATGTGCTCAGAGATAGTGTCTGTACCCTCTGGGTATGTGTTTCTCTACTGTGCGGTCACTGTCCACCTTGTCAGTTCCTCTCAGTATTTTATAAGTCGTTATCATGTCCATCCTACGTGTGTGTATGTACTCACCTAGTTGTGGTTGGAGGGGTCGATTCACAGCTCCTGGCCCCGCCTCTTCACTGGGCGCTACTCAGTCACTCTTCCCTCTTCAGGAGCTTTATCATACCTCTTCTTAAAGCTATGAATAGATCCTGCCTCTACTACATCACTTCCCAGACTATTCCACTTCCTGACAACTCTGTGACTGAACAAATACTTCCTAACATCCCTGTGATTCATCTGAGTCTTCAACTTGTGTGTGTGTGTGTGTGTGTGTGTGTGTGTGTGTGTGTGTGTGCGTACTCACCTAATTGTAGTCATCTAATTGTGGTTGTAGGGGTTGAGACTCAGCTCCTGGCCGCGCCTCTTCACCGACCACTACTAGGTCCTCTCTCCCCCTGCTCCATGAGCTTTATCATACCTCGTCTTAAAACTATGTATAGTTCCTGCTTCCACTACATCGCTTGCCAGAATATTACACTTCCTAACTACTCTAGGGCTGAAGAAATACTTCCTAACATCTCTTTGACTCATCTGAGTCTTCAGCTTCCAATTGTAACCCCTTGTTTCTGTGTCCCAGCTCCGGAACGTCCTGTCTCTGTCTACCTTGGCTATTCCACGCAGTATTTTGTATGTCGTTATCATGTCTCCCCTGACCCTCCTGTCCTCCAGTGTTGTCAGACCGATTTCCCTTAATCTTTCTTCATAGGACATTCCCCTTAGCTCTGGAACTAGCCTTGTTGCAAACCTTTGCACTTTCTCTAATTTCTTGACTTGTTTGACCAGGTGTGGGTTCCAAACTGGTGCTGTGTACTCCAGTATGGGCCTTACGTACACAGTGTATAAAGTCTTGAACGATTCCTTACTGAGGTATTGGAACGCTATTCTCAGGTTTGCCAGGCGCCCATATGCCGCAGCAGTTATCTGGTTAATATGTGCTTCTGGCGATGTACTCGGTATTATACTCACTCCTAGATCTTTCTCCTTGAGTGAAGTTTGCAGCCTTTGGCTTCCTAGCCTATACTCTGTCTGTGGTCTTCTTTGCCCTCCTCCGATCTTCATGACTTTGCATTTGGCGGGGTTAAATTCTAGGAGCCAGTTTCTGGACCACGCATCCACCCTGTCCAGGTCTCTTTGTCCCTTGCCTTGTAAGTTTCCCCATCTACTTCTTGGAGCCCATAGACAAAAACGGTCCTCTCCCTCTCATCCTCCCACTGTGCTTCCCTGAGCATCCTCTGATTCAAATTAGTTCCTGCCATTGATGCATTGCTTCTTACTGTCTCTTCCCTATCCAGTGTCCCTCTGCTTATTTGTTCCTGGACATGGCAGTTGTTTGTTATAGCTTAGCTCCTTCATTGACTTTAGTTCCCTCATTAGTTCTTGCTGTTCTCCCTGCCTTTTCCCAGGCCCCCCCTTGGGTCCGATGGGGTCATCGCATACAGTATATCTCCTTTGTTCCCTACTGTCCCCTCATTGGTGACTGATATAGTAGCTCTTGGTGTCATGGCTGTACTGTCCTTTGGTTCTTTAGGCTGTTTCAGACTCTTTAGTTGTTCTACTAAGCTCTGTATCTTAGCTTCAGCTGCTGTGATTTGTAATTCCCATTTCCTGCTCCCCTCAGCTATTTTCTCTTTCATTTTCTTGCTGATCTCTTCCAGCCTCCTCTCCCACTCCTCCTCTCTTCGAATGAGCTCTGCCTCCCAGTCCTCTCTCGCAGGTCCACCACTCACTTCATCCACCATACCTCTGGTTCTCCATCCTGGTTTTTGGTATCCCATATTTATTTTTCACAGAAGAGCTTATGCCAAGAGTGCTGTGGAGGGAGGTGTTTGTTGTGGGGAGGGAGGGGATGTTTGTTGTGGGGAGTGAGGGGGTGCTTGTTGTGGGGAGGGAGAGGGGTGTTTGTTGTGGGGAGGTGGGAGGAGGAGACAGGGAGGAGAAAAGGATAGTGAGCTGGAAGGGGGACAGCAGCAGGGGGAAGAGAGATTGGGGGAGGGGAGCAGAAGTAGTAGGGAGGATGAGAAGGAAGATGAAGAGGGAGAGAAAGTGGGATAAAGAGAGACAGGGAGTGTAGTTGAGTGTGAGTTTCTTCCATATGAAGAAAGATTGAAGACTCTTAAGTTACATTCACTTGTTAGACGAAGAATGAGGGGAGACCTGATCGAAGTGTATAAGTGGAAGATAGGTATTAATAAAGGGGATATTAACAAGGTCTTGAGGATATCTCTCCAAGAGAGAACCCGCAGTAATGGATTTAAATTAGATAAGTTTAGATTTAGAAAGGACATAGGAAAGTATTGGTTTGGAAATAGGGTAGTTGATGAGTGGAACAATCTACCTAGTTGGGTTATTGAGGCTAGGACTTTGGGTAGTTTCAAATTTAGGTTGGATAAGTACATGAGTGGGAGGGGTTGGATTTGAGTGGGACTTGCACATCGGAGCTTGTTTCTTGGGTGGCATTGAAAATTGGGTTGGTCAAATGTTTGTTAGTGGGATGAATTGTAAAGGACCTGCCTAGTATGGGCCAACAGGCCTGCTGCAGTGTTCCTCCTTTCTTATGTTTTTATGTTCTTAAGAGGGGGGAAGGGAGAGTCAGATTGTGTGGAGAATGTGAGTTGGGGAAGATCAGCCTTTAGTGTGCTTGCAGGCCTCGGAGGAGAGGGGAGAGGGAGGAGAAGGAAGAGGAGGTGAGGGGGGAGATGGAGGAGGTATAGCAGGAGGATGATAGAGAGGGACAGAGAGTGTGTTTGAGTGTGAGCTAGAGGGTTAGAGAAAGAGAAGGAGGAGGATATAGAGAGAGAGATAGTGTGGTTGAGTGTGAGAGAGAGAGAGGGAGAGAGAGAGACAGAGAGAGAGAGAGAGGGAGGGGAGTTTTAGAGTGTGTGGGGCGTGTGAGTTGGGTAGTGTGCTTGCAGGCCTAGGAGGCGAGGGGAGAGGGAGGGGGAGAATGGAGGGTAGGTGGGGGGGAAGATGGAGGAGGTATAGGAGGAGGACCAGAAGGAGGAAGGGAGGGAAAGAGAGAGGGAGGGAGGGAAAGAGAGAGGTAGGAGATGTAGGTAGGGAGGAAGGGAGGGGAGGTGGGGGAAGATGGAGGAGGTATAAGAGGAGGAGGAGCAGGAGGAGGAAGGGAGGGAAAAAGAGGAAGGGAGGGAAAGAGAGAGGGAGGGAGGAAAAGAGAGAGGTAGGGGAGGTACAAGGAGACTGAACTGTGGGTATGTGTGGGTATGAGTGGGAAGGACCCCAATGGAAATAAGTCACTGTGTCTGACTTTTTTGGGTTATCCTAGGTTCTCTACACATATGCTGCTATGTATGATAATTCTATGTAACTGTATTGTGTATACCTGAATAAACTTACTTATGAGACGGGTCCGTTACGGTAGGGTGTGTGTGCGTTACTATCCTGCCACCCGAGTCAAGCGAGGGGAGAGGGAGGAGGAGAGGGAGGGATAATCTGGCTGCCAGGCTTATGGGCCTATCCTAGACTCTCCACGTGCATGCTGCTATGTACCGAGAGAGCCTGTACCGGCAGTACCCTGCCTATGCCTTTGCACCTATTCGTGTATACCTGGAGCTATACTTACCGAGTAAACACTTGTGCAACTACTCATGTATACCTGGAGCTGTACTTACTGAGTAAACACCTGTGCACCTACTCGTGTATACCTGGAGCTATACTTACTGAGTAAACACCTGTGCACCTACTCGTGTATACCTGGAGCTATACTTACTGAGTAAACACTTGTGCAACTACTCATGTATACCTGGAGCTGTACTTACTAATTAAACACCTGTGCACCTATTGGTGTATACAACTAACTAACCTGGATCAATACTTTCTTGCTGAATAAACACCTGTGCACCTACTCGTGTATACCTGGAGCTATACTTTCTTATTAACACCTGTGCACCTATTTGTGTATACCTGGAGTTATACTTGCTGAATAAACGCCTGTGTATCTACACGTGTATACCTGGAGTTATACTTAATGAATAAACAATGTTAGTGTTAATTGTCCAACCTTACTGCCTGGACGTGCACTACAGTGCCTCTGGTCCAACCTTACTGCCTGCACGTGCACTACAGTGCCTCTGGTCCAACCTTACTGCCTGCACGTGCACTACAGTGCCTCTGGTCCAACCTTACTGCCTGCACGTGCACTACAGTACCTCTGGTCCAACCTTACTGCCTGCACGTGCACTACAGTGCCTCTGGTCCAACCTTACTGCCTGCACGTGCACTACAGTACCTCTGGTCCCCACCTTACTGCCTGCACGTGCACTACAGTGCCTCTGGTCCCCACCTTACTGCCTGCACGTGCACTACAGTGCCTCTGGTCCCCACCTTACTGCCTGCACGTGCACTACAGTGCCTCTGGTCCCCACCTTACTGCCTGCACGTGCACTACAGTGCCTCTGGTCCCCACCTTTGTTCTCCTTCCCCAGTTCTACTCCTCTGTCAGTAATTAGTGCCCTAAGTATGATATTCATCTCTCCAGAGCAAGGTTTGTGACCCTCAGCTATCAGTAATATACAGGGACAATATCCCAGCAACCACAAATAGGCTATACTTTACGTCTGGCAGGCCTGCACTGCTTCACTCATGCGCTGTACGATACTTCCCGTCCCGGCTCCTCTTCTATTTCTTCTTCACTGTATTCACTAACTCCTCTATCACTGTATTCACTAAACACTGCATTCACTAACTCCTCTATCACTGTATTCACTAACTTCTCTATCACTGTATTCACTAACTCCTCTATCACTGTATGCACTAACTTCTCTATCACTGTATTCACTAAACACTGTATTCACTAACTCCTCTATCACTGTATTCACTAACTTCTCTATCACTGTGTTCACTAACTTCTCTATCACTGTATTCACTAAACACTGTATTCACTAACTCCTCTATCACTGTATTCACTAACTTCTCTATCACTGTATTCACTAACTCCTCTATCACTGTATGCACTAACTTCTCTATCACTGTATTCACTAAACACTGTATTCACTAACTCCTCTATCACTGTATTCACTAACTTCTCTATCACTGTATTCGCTAACTTCTCTATCACTGTATTCACTAACTTCTCTATCACTGTATTCACTAAACACTGTATTCACTAACTCCTCTATCACTGTATTCACTAACTTCTCTATCACTGTATTCACTAACTTCTCCATCACTGTATTCACTAAACACTGTATTCACTAACTCCTCTATCACTGTATTCACTAACTTCTCTATCACTGTATTCACTAACTTCTCTATCACTGTATTCACTAACTCCTCTATCACTGTATTCACTAAACACTGTATTCACTAACTTCTCTATCACTGTATTCACTAACTTCTCTATCACTGTATTCACTAACTTCTCTATCACTGTATTCACTAAACACTGTATTCACTAACTCCTCTATCACTGTATTCACTAAACACTGTATTCACTAACTTCTCTATCACTGTATTCACTAAACACTGTATTCACTAACTCATCTATCACTGTATTCACTAAACACTGTATTCACTAACTTCTCTATCACTGTATTCACTAAACACTGTATTCACTAACTCCTCTATCACTGTATTCACTAAACACTGTATTCACTAACTTCTCTATCACTGTATTCACTAACTTCTCTATCACTGTATTCACTAAACACTGTATTCACTAACTCCTCTATCATTGTATTCACTAAACACTGTATTCACTAACTTCTCTATCACTGTATTCACTAAACACTGTATTCACTAACTCCTCTATCACTGTATTCACTAAATACTGTATTCACTAACTCCTCTATCACTGTATTCACTAACTTCTCTATCACTGTATTCACTAACTCCTCTATCACTGTATTCACTAAACACTGTATTCACTAACTCCTCTATCACTGTATTCACTAAACACTGTATTCACTAAACACTGTATTCACTAACTTCTCTATCACTGTATTCACTAACTTCTCTATCACTGTATTCACTAACTTCTCTATCACTGTATTCACTAAACACTGTATTCACTAACTCCTCTATCACTGTATTCACTAAACACTGTATTCACTAACTCCTCTATCACTGTATTCACTAAACACTGTATTCACTAACTTCTCTATCACTGTATTCACTAACTCCTCTATCACTGTATTCACTAAACACTGTATTCACTAACTCCTCTATCACTGTATTCACTAAACACTGTATTCACCAACTCCTCTATCACTGTATTCACTAAACACTGTATTCACTAACTTCTCTATCACTGTATTCACTAACTTCTCTATCACTGTATTCACTAAACACTGTATTCACTAACTCCTCTATCACTGTATTCACTAAACACTGTATTCACTAACTCCTCTATCACTGTATTCACTAAACACTGTATTCACTAACTTCTCTATCACTGTATTCACTAACTCCTCTATCACTGTATTCACTAAACACTGTATTCACTAACTCCTCTATCACTGTATTCACTAAACACTGTATTCACCAACTCCTCTCTCACTGTATTCACTAAACACTGTATTCACTAACTCCTCTATCACTGTATTCACTAAACACTGTATTCACTAACTCCTCTATCACTGTATTCACTAAACACTGTATTCACTAACTCCTCTATCACTGTATGCACTAAACGCTGTATTCACTAACTCCTCTATCACTGTATTCACTAAACACTGTATTCACTAACTCCTATATCACTGTATGCACTAAACGCTGTATTCAATAACTCCTCTATCACTGTATGCACTAAACGCTGTATTCACTAACTCCTCTATCACTGTATGCACTATACACTGGCGTCACTAATTCCTCTATCACTGTATGCACTATACACTGGAGTCACTAACTCCTCTGTCACTGTATGCACTATACACTGGAGTCACTAAGTCCTCGATCACTGTATGCACTATACACTGGAGTCACTAACTCAACTGACTTGCGTCACACTTAATGTGTTTGAATTTTGGTATTGGGATGTGGCAATACCACCTACACCAACACTAGGCCTGTGGCCATTCCACTCTCTCTTGGCACTGATTCAAATTGTTTTCATGTGTCTGTATCCTTCACCTCCCTTTTCTGGTTGGCACAGATCGTGTATCACTTCTCGTGTGTGTATGTGTGTGTGTTAGTTACCATTTTATCCTAGGCACATGTCAATTAGACACTAGGCCTGTTGTATATGAGTACATGTTTGTGTTTGTGTGTATGTGTATGTGTGAACGTGTGTGTGAACGTGTGTGTGTGAACGTGTGTGTGAACGTGTGTGAGAATGTGTTTGTGTGTGTGAATATGTTTATGTGTGTGTGTGGTGTGAATGTGTGTATGTGTGCGTGGCGTGAATGTGTGCGTGGCGTGAATGTGTGCGTGGCGTGAATGTGTGCGTGGCGTGAATGTGTGCGTGGCGTGAATGTGTGCGTGGCGTGAATGTGTGCGTGGCGTGAATGTGTGCGTGGCGTGAATGTGTGCGTGGCGTGAATGTGTGCGTGGCGTGAATGTGTGCGTGGCGTGAATGTGTGCGTGGAGTGAATGTGTGCGTGGCGTGAATGTGTGCGTGGAGTGAATGTGTGCGTGGCGTGAATGTGTGCGTGGCGTGAATGTGTGCGTGGCGTGAATGTGTGCGTGGCGTGAATGTGTGCGTGGCGTGAATGTGTGCGTGGAGTGAATGTGTGCGTGGCGTGAATGTGTGCGTGGCGTGAATGTGTGCGTGGAGTGAATGTGTGCGTGGAGTGAATGTGTGCGTGGCGTGAATGTGTGCGTGGCGTGAATGTGTGCGTGGCGTGAATGTGTGCGTGGCGTGAATGTGTGCGTGGCGTGAATGTGTGCGTGGCGTGAATGTGTGCGTGGAGTGAATGTGTGCGTGGAGTGAATGTGTGCGTGGCGTGAATGTGTGCGTGGCGTGAATGTGTGCGTGGCGTGAATGTGTGCGTGGAGTGAATGTGTGCGTGGCGTGAATGTGTGCGTGGCGTGAATGTGTGCGTGGAGTGAATGTGTGCGTGGAGTGAATGTGTGCGTGGCGTGAATGTGTGCGTGGCGTGAATGTGTGCGTGGCGTGAATGTGTGCGTGGAGTGAATGTGTGCGTGGCGTGAATGTGTGCGTGGCGTGAATGTGTGCGTGGCGTGAATGTGTGCGTGGCGTGAATGTGTGCGTGGCGTGAATGTGTGCGTGGCGTGAATGTGTGCGTGGAGTGAATGTGTGCGTGGAGTGAATGTGTGCGTGGCGTGAATGTGTGCGTGGCGTGAATGTGTGCGTGGAGTGAATGTGTGCGTGGAGTGAATGTGTGCGTGGAGTGAATCGAAGATTTCTGCTACTTTGAGCTCAATATCAAGATAATTTTCATTCTAAAACCAATAAAAATCATCTCAGTTTCTGTAATATGTCTTCCATTCTATAAAATGAGACCAGGAAAACAAGAATACCATCATAAATACCATATGAAAATACAGTGCAAAGTCACTGTTTTAAACTAAAAACACTGTCGAAAGTTTTTTTTTTCTCATTACGCACTGTGTGCGGCAGGATTTTTTTTATACTGCGCACACTGACCACAGACCCATTCTTTCATTTGTAGGCCTACCAGCTTTCTCTCACTAGATTTGAGGGCGCTAGAATTTAGGTGTACTAGTACGTCAGAAACTCTGGTGCGTAAGCTGTACTAGTATGTCAGAAACTGGTGCGTAAGCTGTACTAGTATGTCAGAAACTGGTGCGTAAGCTGTACTAGTATGTCAGAAACTGGTGCGTAAGCTGTACTAGTATGTCAGAAACTGGTGCGTAAGCTGTACTAGTATGTCAGAAACTGGTGCGTAAGCTGTACTAGTATGTCAGAAACTGGTGCGTAAGCTGTACTAGTATGTCAGAAACTGGTGCGTAAGCTGTACTAGTATGTCAGAAACCCTGAAAGGGTTAAAAACAAAGCTGTAAACAGTATCAAAACCACTGTGGGTGTTTGTAGAACCATCATTCCTCAATAAAGTTTGCAAAAACCATGACAATCTTATTAATATTTATCGCAGGAGATGGATTACAGTGTCAATAACTTATTTCTGATTATTATTGATTTTGTTTGGTTTGAAACTACGGTTACCGCACGCCAAATCTGAGTATGTTACACCCCTCCTTGCTTGCTGACAGCCTGACGGCTACTAAGGCAGACACTGACCGCACTCCACACTCTAGCCAGCACAGAAGATGCCATGTAGAGTATTTACAATGAAACAATCATAATAAAAATCATAATTTTTGGAAAGAGAGAAAAAAAAAACACTAATTGCCAACATGTATTTTTGCTGACAGCAGCAACAAAAAAAAAAAAAATACGTTTACTGAAAAACATACTTAGAAATACGATAGAAACAAGCAGACTACATCAAAACGTTGCCAGAATTTTGCACTATTTTTCGGTAAGAATTTTTTTTTTTCCATAACTACACCACTGCCAAGGATCTCAACAGAATGGGATGGACCCCGGTACCCTTCCCCCTACCTAGGAACTAGAGTGCCCGTGGGAAGAATCCCAAAGGACGAAAAGAGGAAGGGAATAGGGGAGGGATGGGGAGGAGGAGGAAAGGCAAAAAGGGAGGATGGGGTATGGTAGGGGGGATTGGGGGGTAATTAGGTTCAGTTTGAGGAAGGAGACCAAAGGTATAATTCCTCAGACCAAGAGCCTCTTCACCACACCAAAGAGCTCCCCCCCCCCCTTGAAGAGGAACTTATCCTGAAAATCTGAAAATTGTTTTGCAGAATCTTGAGGCTGTTAACTTCATTTTGGCCTGAGCTTTGAATCACCATTTGTTCAAAGCCTTTTGTGATGAGATGGTGGGCTTTAAGCATTCCATTCTTTTACTGCATACTGATGTGAGGTGGCTTTCTCGTGGACTTATTTTAAATCGTGTGTTTGAGCTCCATACCAAGGTAGAGATTTGTCTTCGTGACTGGAACTCAAAGCTGTGTGAAGACTTTGCTGATCCAAAGTTCATCGCCTGTTTGGGGTACCTCTCAGACATATTTACCCATCTTAACCAAGTCAAAAAAAATCCAGGGAATGTCAGTAACCAATGTCGAAGCAAGTGAAAAGGTGACAGCATTGCAGACAAAGCTGGACTTATGGGCAAGGAGAGTTCACCTAAGTAGCTTTGCAAAATTTCCAAACTTGGATGAGGCCATTAGTGAAAGATCAGGAGTGTTACCTCAGATAAATGAAGATATCACAGAACATTTGAAAATCTTGAATCACTTCACTGGCTACTTTTCAAAAGACGTGATTCCAACGGAGAGATCAGTAATAAGACCTTTAGCCACTGAACAATCAGAAATGAAAGATGACCCAGCAATAGAGGAGCTGATTGATCTTCAATCTTCAGCAACTCTTAGAGAAGAATTTGAAAAGGTTGGTGTTCATTTTTGGGTAAAACTCGCAGATTCATTTCCACTCCTTACTCAGCATACCTTCCAAGTGCTTGTTCCTTTTGTCACTACGTACTTATGTGAATCAGGGTTCTCACGTTTACTAGCAATGAAGACAAAGGCCAGGAACTGATTGAAAGCTGCAGCAGCAGCTGACTGTGGTACAGCAGCAACTGATGGTGGTGCAGCAATAGCTGATGGTAGTGCAGCAGCAGCTGACCATGGTACAGCAACAGCAGACAGTGGTGCAGCAGCAACTGATGGTGGTGCAGCAATAGCTGATGGTAGTGCAGCAGCAGCTGACCATGGTACAGCAACAGCAGACAGTGGTGCAGCAGCAACTGATGGTGGTGCAGCAATAGCTGATGATAGTGCAGCAGCAGCTGACCATGGTACAGCAACAGCAGACAGTGGTGCAGCAGCAGCTGACAGTGGTGCAGCAGCTGCTGACCGTGGTAATCTGCTGCTGCACCACAGGGTTGGCACTAGAAGCTTTCCTGGGGCACATGGTGACTTATTTAGTAGTTACAAGCACTAAAAACAATGGAATAATACAAAATATATTGTAGGTATACGTGGAATTGGCTGCAACGGCTTGTAAACAATGGCACACTGTGTGTGTGTGTGTGTATGTGTGTGTATGTGTGTGTATGTGTGTGTGTATGTGTATGTGTGTGTGTGTGTGTGTGCATGTGTGTACTCACCTAGTTGTACTCACCTAGTTGAGGTTGCGGGGGTCGAGTCCGAGCTCCTGGCCCCGCCTCATCATTGATCGCTACTAGGTCACTCTCCCTGAGCCGTGAGCTTTATCATACCTCTTCTTAAAGCTATGTATGGATCCTGCCTCCACTACATCGCTTCCCAAACTATTCCACTTACTGACTACTCTGTGGCTGAAGAAATACTTCCTAACATCCCTGTGATTCATCTGTGTCTTCAGCTTCCAACTGTGTCCCCTTGTTACTGTGTCCAATCTCTGGAACATCCTGTCTTTGTCCACCTTGTCAATTCCTCTCAGTATTTTGTATGTCGTTATCATGTCCCCCCTATCTCTCCTGTCCTCCAGTGTCTTCAGGTTGATTTCCCTTAACCTCTCCTCGTAGGACATACCTCTTAGCTCTGGGACTAGTCTTGTTGCAAACCTTTGCACTTTCTCTAGTTTCTTTACGTGCTTGGCTAGGTGTGGGTTGCAAACTGGTGCCGCATACTCCAATATGGGCCTAACGTACACGGTGTACAGGGTCCTGAATGATTCCTTATTAAGATGTCGGAATGCTGTTCTGAGGTTTGCTAGGCGCCCATATGCTGCAGCAGTTATTTGGTTGATGTGCGCTTCAGGAGATGTGCCTGGTGTTATACTCACCCCAAGATCTTTTTCCTTGAGTGAGGTTTGTAGTCTCTGGCCCCCTAGACTGTACTCCGTCTGCGGTCTTCTTTGCCCTTCCCCAATCTTCATGACTTTGCACTTGGTGGGATTGAACTCCAGGAGCCAATTGCTGGACCAGGTCTGCAGCCTGTCCAGATCCCTTTGTAGTTCTGCCTGGTCTTCGATCGAGTGAATTCTTCTCATCAACTTCACATCATCTGCAAACAGGGACACCTCAGAGTCTATTCCTTCCGTCATGTCGTTCACAAATACCAGAAACAGCACTGGTCCTAGGACTGACCCCTGTGGGACCCCGCTGGTCACAGGTGCCCACTCTGACACCTCGCCACGTACCATGACTCGCTGCTGTCTTCCTGACAAGTATTCCCTGATCCATTGTAGTGCCTTCCCTGTTATCCCTGCTTGGTCCTCCAGTTTTTGCACCAATCTCTTGTGTGGAACTGTGTCAAACGCCTTCTTGCAGTCCAAGAAAATGCAATCCACCCACCCCTCTCTCTCTTGTCTTACTGCTGTCACCATGTCATAGAACTCCAGTAGGTTTGTGACACAGGATTTCCCGTCCCTGAAACCATGTTGGCTGGTGTTGATGAGATCGTTCCTTTCTAGGTGTTCCACCACTCTTCTCCTGATAATCTTCTCCATGATTTTGCATACTATACATGTCAGTGACACTGGTCTGTAGTTTAATGCTTCATGTCTGTCTCCTTTTTTAAAGATTGGGACTACATTTGCTGTCTTCCATGCCTCAGGCAATCTCCCTGTTTCGATAGATGTATTGAATATTGTTGTTAGGGGTACACATAGCGCCTCTGCTTCCTCTCTCAATACCCATGGGGAGATGTTATCTGGCCCCATTGCCTTTGAGGTATCTAGCTCACTCAGAAGCCTCTTCACTTCTTCCTCGGTTGTGTGCACTGTGTCCAGCACATGGTGGTGTGCCCCACCTCTCCATCTTTCTGGAGCCCCTTCTGTCTCCTCTGTCAACACTTCTTTGAATCTCTTGTTGAGTTCCTCACATACTGCACGGTCATTTCTTGTTGTCTCTCCTCCTTCCTTCCTTAGCCTGATTACCTGGTCCTTGACTGTTGTTTTCCTCCTGATGTGGCTGTACAACAGTTTCGGGTCAGATTTGGCTTTTGCTGCTATGTCGTTTTCATATTGTCTTTGGGCCTCCCTTCTTATCTGTGCATATTCGTTTCTGGCTCTACGACTGCTCTCCTTATTCTCCTGGGTCCTTTGCCTTCTATATTTCTTCCATTCCCTAGCACACTTGGTTTTTGCTTCCCTGCACCTTTGGGTAAACCATGGGCTCATCCTGGCTTTTTCATTATTCCTGTTACCCTTGGGTACAAACTGGCTTCCCTGCCAGTTCTCTGTCCCACTGAACCCCGTTCAGGAAGTTCCTCATTCCTGTGTAGTCCCCTTTCTTGTAGCTTGGCTTCATTCGTCCTGGCCTTCCTGCTTCTCCCTCCACTTGTAGCTCTACTGTGTATTCGAAGCTTAAAACCACATGGTCACTGGCCCCAAGGGGTCTTTCATATGTGATGTCCTCGATATCTGCACTACTCAAGGTGAATACTAAGTCCAGCCTTGCTGGTTCATCCTCTCCTCTCTCTCTTGTAGTGTCCCTTACGTGTTGGCACATGAAGTTTTCCAGTACCACCTCCATCATCTTAGCCCTCCATGTATCTTGGCCCCCATGTGGGTCCAAGTTCTCCCAATCGATCTCCTTGTGGTTAAAGTCACCCATGATCAGGAGCTTTGCCCTGCATGCATGAGCTCTTCTGGCCACTGCAGCCAGTGTGTCAACCATCGCTCTATTGCTCTCGTCGTACTCTTGCCTTGGCCTCCTGCTGTTCTGTGGTGGGTTATACATCACTGCTATTACCACCTTGGGACCTCCAGAGTGAAGCATTCCCGCTATGTAATCACTTTCTTCTCCGCTGTCTCCTCTCTCCAGCTCATCAAAATTCCAGCGATTTTTGATCAGCAATGCCACTCCTCCACCCCCCCCTGTTCCCTCTGTCTTTCCTCAGGATTTGGTATCCCGTTGGAAAGATGGCATCTGTTATCATACCTGTAAGCTTGGTTTCTGTGAGAGCTATGATGTCCGGTGATGCTTCTTTGACTCTTTCATGCCACTCCTCCCACTTATTTGTTATTCCATCAGCGTTTGTGTACCATACCTTCAGTTTCCTTTCCAACACTGTGGTTTGGGGGGCCTGTGAGGGTGGGAGACTTGGTGGCATACTGTGGGATTCTATGGCTCGGTGTTGGGTGGTGGCTGTGGGTATGGATTGTAATGTGTGTTGGGATGGTGTGATAGGTTGTATGGTTCTGAGAATAGTTGTGTGTGTGCTTGCCCTTGCTGTTCTGTTCTGCTCTGACTGACCTCTGCTGGTTCCATCCTTGTCTCTTTTCCTAGCTCCTTTCGCTTTTTTGTCCTCTCCCTCAGCTGCTGTCCTTCTGATTTTGTTCTGTCTCTGTCTAGGAAGACCCTCTTGTACTCTTCCGAGTATTTCAATCGTGGTTTCTCTTGGAGGATCCTGTTCCGCGCTGTTTCCCTCCTGAGAATCAGCTTGATTGGTCGGTTTCTCCCCTTCGAGTACCCCCCTATTCTCTGAAAATTTACAATCTCGTCCATCTCTTCACCTATTTCCGTGATGATTTTCTCAATCTCCTTTCTTTCTTCCTGCTGCCTTTCAGTGTGTGTCCTTTCCTCTCTCTCCTGAAGCCCATGGATAAACACTGATTTTGCCCTTTCCTCCTCCCATTGCCTCACCCTCTGTGACTCTGGATCCTGCCTGTATGTGGTCAGTTTCTCCCTTGTTTTTTCCAGTGGCTCTTGATTGCATGGTTGTGCCTCAGCATTCGACCTATCGCCCTCTCCATCTGCAACCAGCTATTCTTCCCTTTCACTCCTTGGTCCTCCTTGGCAGGTTGATATGACCTTAGCATAATTCATAATTCCTTCCTTCCTGTTCGGCCTCGCAGCTTCATATGCTGTGTCTTCTCTGGTCACTGCCCCTGTAACTCGCTTCAGCCTATATGTGTGTGTATGTGT